>NC_091734.1:600692-901038 GCF_030179905.1 Drosophila bipectinata | reverse complement strand
GTTTGCCGCCGGACGATGTGGAGGTTCATCCGGCTTACTCATCCTTAAGATATTACAAGTAAATATAGAATTTACTTGTGAGGTTTAACCTGAAAGGGAATTTTGAATTTGGTTGATTTTAGAATCAAAGCTTTAGTATTATTTTTAGAGTTAAGAAATGAGGGACTATAACATACCTGATCCTTTGGATGTTCCTGGTGCCTGGCCTGGTTTTGGCCACCTAATGCTTACCCAGAACTGGCAAGAACAATGCTTTATTTTTACAACTTTTTAATGAGTTTCCAATAAAGGAGGCTCCACACAAAAACCCCCCAAATTGCGGCAGCTTAAGTCATAAGCCGTCGCCCAAGAAATACTCTCAGGCTCAGGACGAAATTAGTTTCCTTTTTTTTGTCATTTTATTTTTTAATTATTCAGTTTTTGAGGGGCTTTTGGGCGTGTGGGTGGCTTCGGGCCGTTCTCTCAGCCAAATGAAGCCCGAAATGGAAATTCAATTATGTCACGGGTGTGTAGAGTCTTTAAAAGATTGAAGCATAATCCAGAGAAAATCCTCTTAATACTTCGATTTCCATTTCCAATAATCTCCAGCCCAGAGCTCATCATGATTATTTTGTATAGTTGGTGTTGATTTAATTGATCCAGGACGGGCTGTCGGGCTTATGAATCATGCTAGTGAGATGCAATTTTAAAGACACAGAGTGCGAAGCTTAGGCTTAAGCAGGATAACCATAAGGCCACCGAATCCCCACCCCGAACCAGCCTCAAAATCCATGTGTTATATCCTGTTGGCAATTGCCAGAGCAAACATTCGAGTCCTGTTCTGTACTGGTCCTTGTGGCATGTCCGACAATCAGAGAAATTATTGTGTTAGAGACTGAATAATGCGTTAACCATGACATGGCCAACAAAGGATATTCTCCAAACACACATACAAACAGACATAGAGATACTGACACGAGTATCTGTGCATGAATGTGTTGCATTTGACGATTCGATTCGACGAGTGAGGTATCCCAGGGATATGTCTAGTTGGTTTTAGCCTCAGCATTCCTCGAATCCCGCAACTGGTCGAAACGGAAACCCGAATACCAGAAATTCCTGCACAGCTCCCATGCGAGCATTTGATTTCCAAATGCCAGTAGTCCTGCCAGGATCAGGACCAGAAGTCCATTGCCGGAATACTCTATTAGGAGATGGTATTTCTCAAATTGCCTTTATTATTAAATAGTTTCAAGGCTAGGAAAAAAATTACTTACTTTATTTATTAAAAATTTTATAACAAACCTCCCCATCAAACATAGTACTCCTTTAATGTTTTAAATTAATTAATTTCCATTCTGGGCATAACTGGGCAAGTGTCTATTCTTGATTCGATTTGTGAAACATCAAGTTGATTATGAGCTTAAATGCCCTTTGTTTGTGGCAATGAATCGAAAACAAGTTTCACTTAATCAGGCATTGCTGATTGGGACGAGAAATTCTCATTAAGAGCGTGTCTGGCCAGGACCAGAGAGTCCTTGGCCATGCGGCTTTTGATGGTAAAAATAAAAAAAAAAGAAAAGAGTTAAGCCTTCATCAAAAAGACACACACACACTAAGAGAGAGAGAGAGCGAGCGAAAGAGAAGGTAGGTTGCAACAGTTGCTCCGGCTGTTGCATGTCCTTGTGGCATCCTGCCAGTCCTTGCAACGCATCCACCCACAAAGGCTGTGCAAGTTTAATAACAGCACAAATTGCGTAAGCCGCCAAAAACCATTAATAACTTTTGTGCACCTGCAGAAGAGGACAGAAGGAGTGACGGCAACCATACAAGAAAGAGAGCGAAACAAGATTTTTCATCCAAGGCGTAGCATACAGGGCGTATGCTTGATATCTGGCAGCAGCTGTTTACCGTTTATTCCTGCTCTCCTTCTCCTTCTCCTGAGATGAAAGTGACTGTGTGTGTTTGTTGATTGCATGTGTGTGTGCACTTTCTTTCTGTGGCCCCTGCTGCCTTTTAATTATTGATTCCCAGCCCATTGAAGTGATTAATATTTTCCGAGCAGCCAAATCGTTGCCGCCGGACAACGTCCACAGCCAGAGCCAGAGCCAGATCCAGAATTCGAAACGAGTGGTAGAAATGGTTGGAAAATATACGGGAAAAGCCCCAACGATTGCCACCAATTGTTTTATTTCCCTCTATAATTGCATTTTCTTGTTCTCTCTCTCAGTGTGTGTGTGTTTCTGTGTGTTTGGTAGTGTTTGGTAGTGGTTGGGCTGAAAGGGGTCGCAGGAGACCCCCTCACGAGTGGCCAGTAGGGAGCAGGTTAAATGCCAGTAATTAAAAATCATGCTTGATAATGTTGAGCATCTGGCTGGCATTGAATTGTAGCCTCAAAAAATATATAGTATATATAGTTGTGTCTCTTTGTGTCATTAAGGTTGAGTCTTGAATAAAAAGAGCCACATGGAACAGGCTTAATTATTTCAAACAAGCCGATCCATCATCTAACAAATACAATTTGCTCTTCGAATGACATCTGCAGGCAATCACAGACCTAGGGCTAGCGGGGCTGGAACATACATACATATATCTAAAGTTATTTATTTCTAATAAAAATACTTGATAATAAAGACTTTTTATTTATAAGATTTAAATGCCTTTTTTTTACCCCAAATATATATTTTTTTGATTTTTCTAATACCATTTTATTTCCTATCCATAATTTAGTTTCCAATTCTTTCGGGATATACATATGAACATCCCTAATTCCAGGCCCACCCTTATCCATATGTAAGTGTGTGTGCAAAATTCTGGATGTGTGTGTTTGTGTATTGGTGTGCTCGTTTCGGGGCAGGGCAAAAGGCATCAATCTTCCTCCATCATTGTCAGTGGCCGATGACGATGACGATGACGAAACAAGAGCGGTAGCAGCATCCAGCATCCAGGATCCCGGATCCAGCATCCTGAAAAACCTGCCGCGTATATCCTGGCTCCTGACCCCCATGGCGGCTATATGGTGTTTCCCATTCGCAATTCTCATTTCCGCAGGAGGTGGCTTCACAAAGTAAATGAAATATCATCGCCCGCCTGTCATTTCATAATTTTCAAAAAGCAAAACCAAATAATGCGTATATATGTATACCGTTACATTATATACACATATGAGTGTGTGTGGGTTTGTAATTCGCCAATCAAGCTGCCACCCATAATAAATTAATTATTTATTTGCCATCCACATCAATATTATTTAATAAATTTTTATTTGGTTGGCAGGATGGTGGCAGGTGGAATAAAGGGAATAATATTCATGAAAATTGATGATGTATATTTTTGTAATTACTCTCCAAAAATGTAATACTATAGTATCCTCTGTTTAAATCCAAAAAAAAGGTATCCTTTCCATTCCCAGTCATAATTCTAATGCAATAACTCACTCATCTCTGTGTTGGATGCATAAACAAATTGAAAAACTTTTTCCCAACCAACTTTCACTTTGCACTTTCTTCTTTTTTATTTTTTATTTTTTTATTCCACTTCCTGGTTTATTTTTTGTTTCTCCGAAAGCATTGCCCTGGGCGACCGCAAGGGAAAGCTGTCTCTACACTTTCTCCTAACATGGGTGGACCAAAGTGAAGACTTTCCTTCCAAAAACAACTTGTATTTGAACAGTTTTACGTTAAAAGTTTTTCACAACCAGTTGGTAAGTGGCTGTGCGTCTGTGTGGGTGAGTGTGTTTGAAGAGGAGAAAACCACAGGAAGAAAAAAGGACATTTCAAGATGAGGGTCTAAATCCTAGTAGTTTCTGGACATTCATTTTGTTTTCAATTTCCTTATGACGGATTCCCCACTAAATCGCCAGCTCAACTTAAGTGAAATCATAAAAAAAAATTCGTTATAAATAAAACAGATGCGTCTTAAATAAACAACAAAAACAATACTAAAAAATAAAAATCCAGATGAAAGTTTTCCGGAAGGAAAGCGAGAGAGAGTGGAATCTGTGTTTACCTGAAAAACAATGGAAGCCAAAGTAAATTCCGAAGCAACAAAACATACAGGCAACTCAAATTTTAGACAGTTTATTAAGTTTTCCAGGGAAACTTTTACCACCAGACGACAGTCTGTCTCTTTCATTATGTTCGCCCCGTCTCTTTCGGTCGCTTAATTTAGCTTCGAAATTGTGGCAGAAGACAAAAGTTTTTCTGGTTTTTTCCCCAACATCGTTGGAAAAGTTTTTTGGGAATCACTTTCGCTTCGTTTGACTTCAAGTTCAAGTGAAAATTATTCCAAGAATTTTTTCAAAAATTTGTATTCATTTTTTTGAAAATAAAATTAGTACTTAAGATTAGGGCACTGCTGGGATGGATAGTTCCTCTGCTGGGAACTTCAAAAAACAACCCTTGACCCTTGACTATATGTTTGTTTCCCGAACTCATGGCTTTTTATACTTTTATAGAATTTTCTTTATAAATACCCCACTTAAAAAAATAACTGATGAATTATATTAAAGAGCTGTCAAATAAGTGCCAAAAATAAAAAGTAAATTGGATCTGGCATTAAAATGCAACTCACACAGAGGTGGAGCTGGAGAAAAGCTAATTGAATTGTGTGCCAGGCTCTGGCTTAATATTTTGCATTTTTTTTTTGTGCCACATTTCATTTAATTTCTAGCCCTGTGGCTAGAGTTTCAGGACTCACTGTGCGGCAGGCACCTTAGCTCACCTGACACGGCAACATTTTAACATTTTTGTATGTAATTTGAAATTTTGTTTACGCTGGAGCTTGGGCCGCAGGCTGAACAAACACAGGACCCATGCCAGCCCGAGGGGGTGGGTTGGGCTTATAAAAAATGAGAAGGAATGGGGAGGCCGTGGGTGGATGAATGGTGGGTGGGTTTGGTCCAAAGCCGCCCTCCCGCCCTCTGAAAATCCAAATCTGGGCTGCGGCGCATTGCGCACGCAAAAAAGTCCAAGTCCAAGTCCAACAAACACAACTTTCAAGAGCTCAACTTTCCACAACACACACATACATATATATACATAAATATTTCTATCAAATTTCAATTTGTTGAAAATTTTTCGTATATCCACCCCACTGCCCTCCCCTGCCATCCACTTTATTTATTTAAATTTTATTTTCGGCTGCCATGGGAAGACATAATTAAGCCGCGTCTCAAAAGAACTTCTGGCGAAAGCCCACAAAAGCCCAGGCCAAGAGGCTGTTGTAATTAGAAATCTACAAAAAAAAAACAAAGCCATCCATCCTGGCTAAAAAACAAGAGCAGCAAATAAAAAAAAATAAATGGAAAAATCCAAAAATTATTTAAGTAAAAAACAAATACAAAGCCATTGGGGTCTTAGGGCGAGATTTGCGTCGTTTTTAATTGCCAGGCACCCTGGCCCAGTCCCCTCGGCGCTCTCTCTTGGCAAAAAAAAACACAAAATGAAGAATATTTTTATACATAATTAATTACCCTCCCCCCCCTCCAACCTCGTATCCGGTCGACGGTTAAAGCTGGGGCGTGGCAGGTGGGTCTATTTCGGGACATAAGCGGCATTTAAATGCGTTTGGGGAATAATTTCAACGACTTTTTTCCCTTTACCAAGTCAATACTAATTACAGAAACGAAATGATTTAGAAACGGAAGTGGCCGCCAATGGGGAACGAAATGGAATTGAAACGGAAAAGCACTTAAGCCGCATTAGGTTGGGATTTTGTTTACACTCACCCACTGAAAGCAAAGAGCCCAAAATCCAACTAACTAATTTGTTTGCCTCCTTCGTGGAGGACAACTGCCCTCGCTGTCGCCTCTTTTTAGCGCAGGACTCTCAGCCGGAAGCCATGGCGACAGGATCGCATTTGGGGGTCGCTATTGCCATGACCAGTACTGTACCCTAATAGACAGCACATGTTTGAGTTTCCCAGAAAGCTAACGAGCTCTAAGGCACTTTGAGAAAAGAGGAGATCCTTTAAAGGGGATATTAGGGATACATTTTAATATAAATTAGGTCAGAATTTATGCGAGTATTTTTATATATGAATATTATCTTAACCAAGTCCAAACAACTCTTTTCTATATAGGGTTTATAGCCCCTTTAAAAAAATCTCAGTGTACTCGGATAGATAAAAATACTGATAGCCACCTGGCCCAGATGCTAATTGCTTCGTTAGCGGATTTTTGGGCAACTGGCTTACATCAGCATCGGCATAATCATCCTTGGGTGTCCTGTAAGTCCTTAAAGGTCCTTTTATTTTTGGTGGCAGGGAATCCGAGTCCGGAATCAGTGGGGCAGCTACTTCTTTATTGATTGCCCCGATATACGAGATATCCAAGTGAATGTTTTGTATATATTTTTGAGTTGTGTGTTTTTGAGTTGAGACGAGTCCTTGACAATGACATGTTCATGGTTATGTCCTGTCTCTCGTCATCTCTCTCTGTATGTGTGTAAAAAGGAAAGTGAATATGAAAAAAAGAAAAGAGTGAAAGGGGGAACAGGGAGTGAGTGAGTGGGGTAGATCGGCGTTTATTTCCGTTCCGTCTAACCGCATTTCTTTTGTGGCACACCGCCTGACAGGCTCTAACTTTATTACATCGTCCTTGTCTGTGTCGAGTGGTTTGCCATCTGTTCAACCACGCCTCCCCGCCCTTCCACTTTTCCCCGGCTATATTTTCCTCCTACCAGTGTTTTCTGTTTGGTTTTCTGCTGAGCAACAGGCAAAATGTGTGCGGCATTGCGGCAAAATGTTCAATTTATGTATAGTAACAAAAAAAAAAAAAACGTGGAAGGAAAATGGGGGAAATTCCTAGAAGGAGGATGGCGGGTGGAGGAGGGCATTAGAGCAAACATCGTTGGCAACTTGACGCCTACCCCGCTACCGTCCCAGGACATAGTTTCATGGGCCATGCCGCCAACAAGGAATTAACATTAAAGAGCACGCGAATGTGAAAATAAAATTTGATAGCGCCAGCAGGGAGTGCGGAAAAGTTGTTTTGGAAAATCTTAAATAAAATTTAGTGGGGGATTTGCCAGAGGAAAAGGAAAAAATGGGAAAAGGAAAACCCCCCATAGAGCGAGAGAGAGAAACAGAAAACACGGTGCAAATGGCCAAGTTAATAAGCTGGAAAATGTGCCCCAAAGACCAACATTACCATTAATGGCGTCAACTTGAAAGAAAGGTCAAAAACGAGCAAAATGCTTTGGACTTTGGTCCTTTTGGTCCACACCCAACCCCCCCAGGTCCATCCTTGGGCCAACCATCCACCATTGAATCAAATGTGAAATTAGTCTTTAATTGAGACTAATTGATTGATGTGCCATCCAAGCGGTTCTTGGGGCATAAATTGTAAACATTCCCAAATTAATTAAACTGACAGTTGCAGGCAGTTGAATTAATCAAAAAAAAAAAAGCAACAAGCTTTTACCTTTCTTGACTGTCAGTCTTGGAGGGAAAATAAAATTACCAGAGATTTCCATCCATTCCTTTCAGTTATCAGGACCTTCATATCCTTTAAAATGGAAGATTAGAGATCACAAAGATTTGGCTTTCAGGTCACCTGGGAGAATATAAATCATTAGGGCTTCGACTAATATGAAATTATTGACTTTCTCATAAGAATATTGAGTTGCCTGGCAATGTGACCAGCTACGCCCAAGCAAAAAATACCAAAAAATCCTCGTCTTGTATCTAAGCGCCTGTTATTCTGGCAGCCAAGGACAAAGTTTAAAAAATTGTATTCTGAATTCTGAAAACAATTACATAAAAAAGGCTAAAGAAATGTAATGACAAAAGCGTTTAATTTATTTTTATTACCATTAAGCTGAAAAAGGACCATCAAACTGGATTCTTGTATTTGACAGCCTGTTGCTTGACCTTAAATTTTCTCACTGTAAGAAAATATTTGCTCGTCCATTTGCCATTTTATGCGGTAACTATAAAAAAGGTGGAATTTCTACGCCGGAATACTGACACATAAACGCATTAATTGCTCGACTGGCACGTGAGCGTTTGAGTGCGATCATAAAATTTGATGATTCTGCTGGAGTCCTCCGGCATCCAGCGTAGTCCTGTGTGTCCTTTGAGCCTCGTATTTTTTTTTTTTTTTTGCATCCAGAAACTGTGACTCAAAGCGAAACAGTAGCAGCAGATGCTGAAACGAAAGCTGACTGTTGCTGATCCGTACAGTGTTATTAAAAACTTCCCATCCACAAAAACCCATCATCCTTTGCCCGTCGTCCTTTCCCCACCCCCAACACAATATGGCCCTAAAAACAAACAAACAGACAGAAACAATGCGGCAAAAAAAAGACAAACAAGTGCTAAACGCGTCAGAGTCAGCCGTCGGCGAAATTGGCAAAAGGCATTAACCCATCGTTGCCAGATGCAATAATAAAAACGGCTTTGGCCCAGTTTTATGGCCAACGAATTGGAAACACGGCTCACACGGTTGTCCTAGAAACCGTTCAATCATGGGGATAAAAAACTGAACACAAGAAACTGCAAAGAAAAAATAGAAGAAACTAACCCTGAATACAAATTTTTATTTAATTTTCAGACTATAAGTTAATAGAGCACAAAAATTCCATGGAAATTATCAAATTTAAATAAAGTTCAAATTAAAAATTTTATGAGACTTCCCA
Organism: Drosophila bipectinata; assembly: GCF_030179905.1. Taxonomy (NCBI): domain Eukaryota; kingdom Metazoa; phylum Arthropoda; class Insecta; order Diptera; family Drosophilidae; genus Drosophila; species Drosophila bipectinata. The sequence continues at coordinate 892,420 of NC_091734.1, read as the reverse complement.
ATGCATATCTCGGTTATTTGACAGCCGACTTGAAAAATAGATACCATTTACGAATCAGGGCTTAAGTCCCCTTCTTTCTACATCAAAATAATGGCGAAATTAATCAAAAAAAATTTCACCCAAATTTTTGGCAAAAATGATGATGGTACCCCTTGGAAAAACTGAAAAAAAATCGGTCAGAAATTTTATTGCCAGTTTTTGGTTGAGAATGATGCTACTCGGAGTTCTAAGAACGGGAAGGTATGACATTCTTGAATCAGTCAAATATAAGCCGAGTTATGCACATTTTTCCAAAAAAAAAATTACAAAAATTAAATGATTTTTTATTGGTTTTTTTTATTTCAAAATTTAAGCTTTCTATATACTCATCAATGAATATCTCGACTATTTCGTCACCTATTCCAAAACGGAATACCATTTACGAATCAGGGCTCTAGTCCCCTTCTTTCTACATCAAAATAATGGCGAAATTAATCAAAAAAAATTTGACCCAAATTTTTGGCAAAAATGATGATGGTACCCCTTGAAAATTTTTCAAAAAATGAGTCAGATTTTTGATAGACTGATTTTCATTGGAAACTATAGTCCTTCAAAAACTAAGAACAGGAAAGCATAACATTTAATGTTCCGGCGAGTATTAGCCGAGTTATGGCAATTATAAGTTGGAGTTTGGCTTAAAATCCTGAAATAAAAATTGGATAAAAATTTTCCTATTTTTGGTTAACTGAAACTTATTTTTGCCTTAATACCAGTCTTTAAAAATTAAATGCCACAACGACAGCAGCTATATTATTTAATATTTTCTGCATACTGGCCTCGTTGGGATTTTCTCATCGTTTAAGCATTTCCTTCCTGTTTTGATTCATTTGGACTGATTTGTTCATTTTGGCCGCTTCCTGTTGTTTTTTACACTTCCTTGGCATTGCTCCCCGCCCCAACCCAGTGAAAAGTTTCTCTTGTTTTTGGAGTTGTTGTTGTTGTTGTTTACGCTTCTACCGGAAACTCATCCCTCATCCGCCATGGAAATCGTTTAACAGGCTAAAAGGACAGGCAGCCGGGTCCATAGTCTATAGTCCGTAGTTCAGGAAGCTGACTTTTATTGGCCAAAGGACGACGGCACATCGAACCTAATTGCCGTTGTTGGCCAAAGTAAGTTTGCGCCTGCATTTCGCCTTTGCAGCTTTTACTTCGCATTATCCTTGATCCAAGATTAACAGCGTGGCAGGGATTATTAGCCAATGGACCACTTAACACCTGAGCCATTACGGTTATGCAATCCGATGGTTAAGCCAATTAATTAAGCAATTAAATCAGGTGACATAAAAATGATTAAAAAGGAAATATTAAGGTAGTTTAAAAGGGATTTTCAATAAAGTTTATAGGGTTAGGTTATGATGCCAATATTAAATACTCGTTTAGGCTAAAAATCATCCATTTAAAGGTGAAAATATCATTCATAAATGCTTTAAAGGAGGAGACAGCCTTTTGTAGCGTCGTGTGAAGTGACAACCAAGTGTTGCTCTGGGCCATTGAAGGGTCCGAGTTGCCCATTTTCCGGCAGCAGAACAATGCTGGAAAAATGCTAGATAAATGCGAGAGAGGCAGAGGAAAATAGGAAAAACGACTAAGGACTAAGGACTAAGGATGGCTTGAATTTCCAGGCAGCTGTCAAACAATGCGAGCATTTGCGAAACGCATGTGAATGCATTTTAATGGCTCGGCAGAATGGGTCGACTTTTACTTTTTTTTTTCCTTCTGGTTTTTCATTTTATATTTGTTTTTCTCCATTTTCATTTCTGTCTTTTTTTTTGGCTGAGTGTGCAGATGCAGATAAGTCCTGGTCGCATCGCCCCGTTTTGGTGGAAAAGTGGGCGGGTCGTAAAGGAAAATGTCGCCCTTAGCGACATTAAAAATCGTTGTTGCCAATACTGTTGCTTTTTAGCTTTTTTTTTGTTTTTTTTTTTTTCTTTACGATTTTCCTCAAATTCCATGCATTCTACACACGCACGGAAAATGGTGGGAAAACCTTTGGAGATCCAGCCAGATATATGGGATATCCTTGGATATAGTTTGCGAATTCAGCAAAAGTGCCGACAAAGTTGTAAACCAAACCAGAACCAGAACGTATTCGAAACTTTTTTTACACTCGAACCACAAAAGTGCGAAGAGAATCTTGGGTTACGAGGAATGACTCTGGCAGATTCTGGCAATGGAGATTCTATTAAAAAGACTTTGTGGCTTTGATTGTTTTGGATTTTATAGGGAAGTAGTACACAAGTACAAGTACTTTTTAAGTGGTTTCCTTGAAGAGGTAGTTGAAAATTTTATTTTTTTCTGGTTTTGGGTGGGGAAGTAAAGTTAAAGTGCGTACTTGTAAGTACTGGGGTTTTGTGGGAGAATTAGATGCGGTCTGGTTACCAGTATTTGTCCGAAAAGGGTCTAGAAAATATATCTAATATATTCTCTACTAGACTTCAACCCAAATCTCGAGTGTTTGGAGCATATTCTGTATCCCAAAATTTTGTCTGCAATGAGAACCAACACCACCATTAATATTTATCACAGAATTATATGAACTGCGCATTCCGGGGTCTGTTTTATGCCTGTGGCTACGCAATTATTCCGACATAGTTGCTTGGATTATCCCGAGCCTTAAATTCCGAATGCCATTAGCAGATGCTCTCCATCCTGGCGGACCATTTTGGATAATTTGTAGGAGGATTTGGGAGAGACTCGGGATGGAATCAGATTTATTTTGTATTTAAGAGTGATGGAAGCTGGAATAGCCGTCTCTCTCTGCTTAATTACAATTAGCCATAGATTTTAATTATCATAATGATAATTGCCTTATGGCGAGAGCATTGTCACAGTTGGTTTAGTTTTGGCGCCTGTTTAATATTTGATCGTCCTGTCGTCCTTCCTGTCATCCTCTGCTGTGGTGTCCTGTCCTGGTATGAGAATCCGCTTTGATGTTTTTTTGCTCGTTGCCAATGCTAATTGGATTGCATCTTTATTAATTAGGCAGTGACAGGATAGCAGGATAACAGGCTGGCAAGAGAGTATCCTTGCCGGGGACTCGTCTCTATGCAAATCGCCTTGAAATATCTCGGGGCGCTATCAAGCGCCAAGGATGTAATTAAAATATGTTGCCAAAAGACAAACAACAACAAGCAACAACCGTCTATCGAAAAAACACTAACAGACAACCAACAAACCAACAAATTCCACAAAAAACAACAAACAACAAAGATACAAAAAATACAAAAAAAATGAGAAAAGGATCTCTCCGCCTGACACTCCTGAAACTGAAGCTGAAAAACGCACACAGACACAGAACAAATTGATAAATATGCAAATTTAATAGACTCGCAATCAATTTGCATAAATCTTGGCGGCTAAAAATAAATAAATAAAATTCAAAATGTAAAAGAAATTAAGCGAGAGTTAAAAAGCAAGTGAGTCGACGTTCAAGAGCTCTTTCCTGTTGGAAAATTCAATTACTTAGCATTTACCTTTTGTTTCAAAGGATAACAAAAAGGATAAAACTAGAAAATATTAATACAAAAAAATATAAGAGATTACAAGCTAGAAATATTCTAAAAAAAACATAAAAATATTTCCATCTCTGTATAATATAACAATAAAATTTAAAATTCAGCTTTAAAATATTTTCGAATCCATTCTTCAAATTCCCTTTGTCGAGCGGAATTTTTTCTCAACTTTCAAGGAATTTTCCCAGGACACACACACAGGAGAAAAAGTGAGAAAAAAATTAGAAAATAAATATGCTAAATGGAGTCGCTGGCAGAAAAACAATGCTGTAATAATAACAAATACAACAGCAATACCATGGAAAAGTAAAAGCAAACAGTAAAAAGAAAATAAAATAAATAAAATAAAAGTAAAATAAAGGCTGGTTGAGGGGGAAAAGCTGCTTCAAATGGCAATTGACTGTGAACAGTTGTGCATATAAATTGGGGCAGAAGGCGATGAAGATGCACAGATACAGATACAAATACACGGCTAAGGATACAGATACAGATACAAAGTGGCAAGGATACAAGGGAAAGGGTGGTGGTGGTGGTGTGCTGACAGGCAACCAAAAACGAGATCAAGATTTGTTACGTTTCCATTTCCGTGACCATTTGCAACAATTCTTCTTCTCCCTTGGTGTTTATCCACCTGCCACTTTCCATACAGACCCCTGACCCCACTCTCTCCCCAAGACTTTCCCCCACAAGACTTTCTCCTTGGCATTCTGTGTGTTTATTTGCGTTAACATTATTTGTACACACGATTGCCTTTTCGCATATTAAAGACGAATTCATAATAAATCCAAAGACTCCATATCTTTGGCAATAATCAGATTGCTTTTCTGTTCTACCGTTTGTCTTCCGTTATCCTGACAGCCCATCACCATGATTTCCCCTTTAAACCAGGCCCCACTGTACTAGCCCAGTGGCCCCGCTACAAAACACTACTTAATTCAATGATAATTGAAATTATTTCACATTGCTTATCCCATTCACAGCCTCAAGTGCTATTTTGTACACTATACTCTCCTTTCTCCATATAGAATAATTTGCATATATGTAGGTCCTTGTTCTGGTTCAGCCTGGTATACTATACTACAAATAATTTCGCAATTTTCGCGGCAACAACAAAGGCCCCGGGAATTTAGCTCTGGACTCTGTGTGTGGAGTGGCCTGAAACAATTCCGGGGAATTGAGTTGGAGTTAATCAGGGAGCATTATCCCCGGAATGTTCACCGCACTTCAGTGCCCAATTTACGCCCCAACGGGCAGTCAAAGGACACAGCCGATGCCCCCAGGATCAGATCAGATATGTATATATACTATATATGCATATATATAGAGAGTGGGAGGTTTAGAATTGGAGCAGAAGTGCTGGAAAATAAACAGAGGCTTGAAGAGGGCTACTAGGCGGTAAAGAGCTTTAATTTTTAAGCAAAAAGATAGTTAATTACTTTTATTATTAATAGGGTATTATATTTAAAAAATTTAAAAATAAAATAGAAAGAAATGTCTACCATGCTAGGCCTTAAATATTAAACCTCATAATGCTCCTACTCCCCTTTATGGCTTAAACCCCGTTTAAAGGAACTCTGAGTATCCTACAATGAGTCCAGAACCCTCGCCCTTTCCTAGGAGGTCCTGAAAGGACTAAAGACTCCGCCTGGACATACTTCAAGCGTTTAATATGCAACGGCATATAACTTTGTCAAACAATTAAACAATTTTGGTTGCAAGGAGCAGGCTACACAGCTGAGGGGCTAAGGGGCATCCTCTCTACCAGCTGCGGCCGCTGCAGAGGATGTTTAGTGCCACGCCCACATTCTTGAGCAGGCTGCCCCAATCGATGCTCGAAAATAGCCCCTTGGCCGGCGAGTCCATGTTCCTGCCGGTATTGTCGGCCACCTGATTGGATCGTTCTGTCTGGAGGATGCCCTCCTGCTGCCACTCGCCCATCAGCTCGCGGAGATTGGGCCTCTGGGACATGGCGACAGTGTAGATGAGCAGATAGCACACCTGGAGCCTGGCCTGGCGGATTTGGCAAACGGCGACGCAGCGCAACACGGAGCCGCACAGCGATTGGCCCCAGCAGGCGCAGGCGGGCGCCCGATCACACGCCACATTCAGATCCTGCTGCAGTTGGAGTTCCTCTTGGCCCGGATCCTCCGGAGCACAGATCATCGGATACAGGGCATCCATTTCCCCGGAATAGAAGAGCCACGTCGACGGGGTTATGCCGTAGGCGGCGCAGACAGCCTCGTTGGCGGGGTCGCCTTCGACCTGGGAGTCCGGCCCGCCGCCCACCACCTGGAACACCAGATTGGGCGCGTCCAACGGCCGTTGGCCCACTTTCGCCCACACGTGCGACCGCTCGTGACTCCGCAGCGGGCGCAGGTAAGGAGTTCTGCTCTCTATCAGCACCCAGTGGAGCAGGGCCACCCGCTCGTCCGGCAGCGGGCCCCAGGGCATGTGCTTGGCTTTCAGCTGGCGCCGCAGCTGCAGCATGTCCGGCAGATTGCTGACCGCCAAGGTCAGGCCGTCCAGCTTTCGCCCGACCAGGGGCGGACGAACTGTGGGCGGAGCACAGGCGCGGAACAGGCTTCGGCTGCGATAGCTCATCACCGAGGCGACGAACAGCATCCATTTGGCGTCCACGCCAATGAGATTGTGCTCCAGGAGTTCCCGCAAACGTTCCATGGCTCGTATCTGAGAGCAAAAACATAAAAGCTGGGGAAGTAAGCCTAGTTGGACTCCAACTCACCTGCCACGCACTGAAAGGAAGCGCTATGGCCGTTTCCGGGGTACTCGGGCTGATAGAATCTCGATCCTGACGAGCATGCTCATTCTGATTGTCGCCGCCCGAACACCAGGTGGACCACAAGTTGTGTCTCCCCTCCAAATCATTCAGCCGGAAGTAGGAGCTGAATATGGACTCTGAAACGGTCTCAGAGATATAGCCACTCGAAGAGCTTGCGCCGCTAATGTTGCTTCTAGTACTTGAAGAAGATGAAGTGGTTGATCCAGGACCACCAATGCCTACACCATTACCCGAACCGGATATGAAAGCCTGCCCCGCCCACATGGGGGCGCGGTGGCTGAAGGTGGTGTCCACCCAGGGTGGAAGATCGTAGGCGATCGTGTCGAAGAGCCTGTGATAGGGCGCATTCGAGTGCATTGTGGACGTTCAATTTAGAAGGGTCGTGTCTTTTGGATTGAAATGTAACTCTGTTTAAAAAATATATATTATATTATGGGGGTTATTAGTTTAAAAACTCGTCGAGGGAATATCTGGGGTCTTCCGAAACAAACCGAAAAGTGTCACAAAATCTTAGAGTCTCCCACACGAGACTGGTGCTGGATCTAAGTGAAAACACCAGGACTACTGAGTTAGCAAAAAAGTTGATTAAGTCTTGACCATTTTTCTTAGCCCCTCACTCCCCTGACTTGGCTAAATAAATTAGCATAATGAACCGATTTTCCGCAACTATAATGAATCACTTAACCCGAAACCCGAACAAAAAACAAATGCCATCACTCCTTTTTTTCTTGGCCAAGTTTCTTGTCTTATCCTAGCTATATATAGATAGGATACACCCACACACATATATACATATATATATATATAAATCTTGAAGGCCAATTCTCGGCGGAGTTGTAGCCAACTAATTTTGGGACGCCGGGTCGTTCAATTACAAAACTTTTGCCAGCCAAGTTAATAACATTTATCGCCTCCCATAAACCATATACTTCTTGTGTGTATAGGTATTAGTATTGATGCTAGTGTGTGTGTGTGTATTAGTGCGTGTCCTTATGGGGGTTGGAGTGTGAAAAAGTTACTGCAACAAGTTTAACCTTTTTTCCGGCTTGGCAATCGTCTTGGTCCCGGATTGGCGCTTCCGGTTTGCCAACCGAAGAGACAACATTGACTTATTCCCCATACAAATTGAATCGAAATACACAGAGAAAAAGTATAGCTATCTTTAAAAGTCTTTAAATATTTAAATTAACTTATAAGCATAATAATTGATAGGTTTATCAAGCTCAAAGACCACTAATGGCTTTGGCTTTCAACTCGAATCCCTTTGAACTTGAGTGTAAGCCCCCATACTTTTCTTTCTCTGTAATCTTCTAACCTTACTTAGCTTAATAGTTTAGCAATTCCTTTAAGTACTTGAGTGTTGTCAGCGGCAGAGTGCCAGGACAGGAGGAGGACAGCAGAGGTGCAGGACCTGTTGAGGTGTCTCGCAGGATAACTGCGGTAATCTTTTGCAAAATGCATTCCTCCAATTGCATTTCGGTTTCTGGTCGATTTCGTGGCATCCGGTTGCCATTAGATAATTGATAACTGCCGCAAAAATTAATCCAAAAACGGGAAATGCTACATTTCCTCTAACTCTCTATCTGGCCATCTAAACTACTAAGATTTATTCGCTTTGGGCGGCAAATAGAAGATAGATGTTCCATAACCATAAAAACGGGGGGTTAGAGAGGTGTGTTTTAAGAGGAGATGAAGCTTAATATTCCTTTAGATTTTAAAGGACATGCAGGCAGCAAGGGCCAAAAGGTCAGGTCGAGTCATCTAGAAGGGAGGTGCTGGCCCTGGGCCATGAATGATTTTGATATTGATTTGGAAGCCAGATAACTGGGGGTTTATAGTTCTCAGACTAAGTAAGCCAAGTAACTATTCGAAAAAGCCAAATTTATAGTAGGCCTAGATATTAGAGTTCTACAAATACTAAGCCCAGAAACATCACTTCACCAAAGCAACTGAACAAAGCAAGACAGGTCTAGCTGATATACAGAACAAATACAAATTTCATCAAAATAAAATTAAAGAAATGGATACTTTCAAGATAATTAACAAGGGCCGATGCCGAGGCATCGTCAATATTACAAAGGAACCGGAATCGAAGCCGAAACCGGAACCGAAAGCGACCGAGGACAACCAAAAACAGAAGTCACCATCTAAAAGAACATCGTCGCCCAAAAAGAAGGCTCAACTTACCCCACAACAAATGGATATCGTCAACCAACATGTTATTGGAACATTTGGGCTTGAATTCGATCACAGTAAAGAAGACTGTGTTGAGATAACTGCTACAGTTCAGGAGCCGAAGCTACCCTCTACAGAGCCGGTACCTCCCGGCGAAGATAAGCTACATGAGCTGTATGTCTGCAACACCGACGGTGAGCTGGTGGCAACAATACCTTTTCTAGAAAGCGACTACCGCGAGGTCCTCCGCGAGGCCCTTGAGCAATCCCGGACCTCCGAACAGGGCAACCAGTAGTCCTGACGTTAGTTTTTCTTCATTCCTGAGAGTTTCTGTTTCATTGCCCTTCTAAAGATTTCCAAAATTATCAATGACCTTCTCTGGACCCGCACACACAGTCTACATATACATATATATCGTTTCGAGGACTTTCCATGGAGGGGACAGACCAATCCTGGGCCCAGAACCACCCCGAAGAGCCCTGAGCGGAAAATCGGATTTACGAAGAAACCTCTTTGCTGCCACAAACTTTCAAAATTCAATTTCGTAATTTCTATAATCATTTAATAGTAAAATCAACTGTAAGGCTTCGGGCATTTAAAATAAATTGTTTTGTTTCAATTCAATGAAATTTAATGGGACTACTGAGTGAAAAGTCGGAGGGAAAAATGCTAAAAATAATCTGAAAAATATAAACAAATATTATTAGCCTAGGTTGCCATTAGATAAGTGCCGCAAAAATTAATCCAAAAACGGGAAATGCTACATTTCCTCAAAGTCTCTATCTGGCCAACTAAACTACTAAGATTTATTCGCTTTGGACGGGAAATGGGATAATAAAATTTGTACTTACAAAGGACATGGGAATATAAATAATGTCGGGAGATAGGATTTAAGGGGATGTTAGGGTATAGATGTTCTGTAACCATAAAAAAGGGAGTTAGAGGGGTTTGATTTAAAAAGGAGATGAAGTTTTATATTCTTTTAGATTTTAAGAGACATGCAGGAAGAACTGGGCCAAAGGTCAGGCCGAGTCTTTAGAAAGGTTTATGGTCATAAAGGCAAGAAGTTAAAAAAAAGGTATCTTTGATTTAAAACGAAGCTTGTATACCCATTTTTTTAATTTCAAAGGACTCTTATAATCCTGTAGATTCTACAGAAAGTGAACAGTTTAGAAAAAAGTAAAAAGAGACAATTTTTAAGTCTTTATAAAATATATATGTGATTCCCTGTGATTCCAACGGACAGGCGGGAAGTTTATATTTCCCTAACTTTATTTAGAAAAAAAAATATATATATATAATAAGACCAATCTCCCAAGGACTCCTCTTAAAATAAAAAAGTCCCCCTCAACATTGTGGAGTTGAAGAAAATCTTTTGCTTTCACTGAAGTTTTTACAACTCAACTTGAGCTGAAAAATGGCTGAAATATTTGCCATCTAACGGCATTTTAAAGAGGGCCAAAACGATATGCAAAGCACTTTCTTTTCAGGTGAAAGTCTGGCGGAAAAAAAGGCACCCAGGTGAAAGGGCGAACAAGGGGCAGAAAAAAATAAAAATAAAAATAAAGACAAAAAATCGCATGCCTATGCATCGTTCCATTCTGTTTTATGGTTCATAAACTTTTGCTCCTTGGTGAGTCCTTTTTTTTTTTATACAGGATGTGTTTGTGTGTGTGTGTGGGATGCCTCTGCCTCCATCACCCATCACCCGGACCAGAGCAGGTTGAATAAAAAACTGATTTGTTTTTCCCTTTCAACGTTTTGTTGCCGGCTCTCGCACTGCCTGTCGGCTGATTTGTGCCATTTGTTGCCACCAAAATGTGGCAAGTCTGTGGAGTCCGTGTGTGTGTGGGGGGCGGGGGATAACATATGGCACACACTTGAAAATAATCAACATCATCATCAGCATCATCATTACACTGACGAGTTGTTAATGATGAACATAATGATGACAGCAGCCCCCACCGAACTGATGAGAAACGCTTTGGGCCAACAAAGTTGTTAACATAAAATGGCTCACTGAACCAGGCAAAAAAAAAAATCACCCATACACATAAGCATATTTTTTTTTCTTTTTTTTTTTATAAAAAAATACAACTTTTTCCATGAGATTTCCTTGGAGTGGTATTTACCTTGCCGTGTCCGTTTAAACACTTACACCTTTAATAGTCCGCATCTGTCATTGCAATCGTTTTGGTTTCTTTTGGTTCTTCCCATAAATATAAACATGTTTACTGAAAAGAAGAAAAAGAAAAATCTCACCGCATTCACATCAATTTTCCGGCTGTATTATTGATCGAAAGGAAAAGCCAGACCCAGAGCCACGGCCAGGAAAAATGGTGAAAATTTCATTAGATTTTTGCATTTGAAGAAGGTACGAGAATAAAAAAAAGATTGAGGGTTGGCTTTTGAGGGGTGACTTTGGCCTTTTTTTGTTGAGGGAGAATTTAAAAACTTTTCATGTTTTCCCTTTCCCGTTTTTTGGTGCTGGCCCTGGGCCATGAATGATTTTGATTTTGATTTGAAAGCCAGCCAACAGGGCGTATGAGAGATGCTCGTAGAGTACTGGGGGTTTATAGTTCTCAGACTAAGTTGGCCAAGTAACTATTCGAAAAAGCCAAATTTATAGTAGGCCTAGATATTAGAGTTCTACAAATACTCAGCCCAGAAACATCACTTCACCAAAGCAACTGAACAAAGCAAGACAGGTCTAGCTGATATACAGAACAAATACAAATTTCATCAAAATAAAATTAAAGAAATGGATACTTTCAAGGTAATTAACAAGGGCCGATGCCGAGGCATCGTCAATATTACAAAGGAACCGGAATCGAAGCCGAAACCGGAACCGAAAGCGACCGAGGACAACCAAAAAGAGAAGTCACCATCTAAAAGAACATCGTCGCCCAAAAAGAAGGCTCAACTTACCCCACAACAAATGGATATCGTCAACCAACATGTTATTGGAACATTTGGGCTTGAATTCGATCACAGTAAAGAAGACTGTGTTGAGATAACTGCTACAGTTCAGGAGCCGAAGCTACCCTCTACAGAACCGGTACCTCCCGGCGAAGATAAGCTACATGAGCTGTATGTCTGCAACACCGACGGTGAGCTGGTGGCAAAAATACCTTTTCTAGAAAGCGACTACCGCGAGGTCCTTCGCGAGGCCCTTGAGCGATCCCGGACCTCCGAACAGGGCAACCAGTAGTCCTGACGTTAGTTTTTCTTCATTCCTGAGAGTTTCTGTTTCATTGCCCTTCTAAAGATTTCCAAAATTATCAATGACCTTCTCTGGACCCGCACACACAGTCTACATATATATACCTAAGTTACGAGGACTTTCCATGGAGGGGACAGACCAATCCTGGGCCCAGAACCACCCCGAAGAGCCCTGAACGGAAAATCGGATTTACGGAGAAACCTCTTTGCTGCCACAAACTTTCAAAATTAAATTTCTTAATTTCCATAATCATTTAATAGTAAAATCAACTATAAGGCTTCGGGCATTTAAAATAAATTGTTTTGTTTCAATTCAATGATTTAATGGGACTAGTGAGTGAAAAGTCTGAGGGAAAAATAAAATCGGAGGGATAAAAATTACTTGATAAATATAAATAAATATATTAATTTTAATATATTTAATATATTTTCCATTAAACCAAACCCAACCCATTATAAGCTTTAAAAGTCTCTTTCGTAAGCGATAATTGAGGCCTGCCAATAACTCTCAACATATATCCTCCTACCACCCTGGCTTAGGGCTTATATTCAAATATATTTTCATACAAATATACACTGTATATGTAGATTTGTATATAAAACGACAAGACCCCAAAGAACATGCTATCAATTTTATTTTTATTTATTTTTTCGGCCCTGCCCCTGGAAAGCGTGTGCCTCGCATTTGTTTGCTCTTGGCTCAGGCTGAGCATATTTTGTAGCTCGTAAAAGTTTTTGATATAAAATGTAAACAAAAGCGAAACGCCATCACTGCCAACATATAGCGACCGGCACTGACAGAAAAAAGTAAAAGGAAATTTTAAAAAATTTAAAAGAAACTAAAAGATAAAGAAACTTCTAAGAAGCTATTTCCTGTTTTGAAAGCCAAGAAAAGTAACTAAAAACACTCAAAGGAAAAGCTTTTTAATATTTATATATAATTTTTTGTAAAACCTTACAGCCTTTTCTCTCAGTGCTTTGCTCACTCAAAATTATGGCGCGTTTTGTAACCAGCAAGAGGCCAAAACGAGTTTCGTCTTTTGCTTGTTTTTGTTGCGGCTTCTGGTTCTTTTTTCCCCCTTCTTGTTGTTTTTTTGGCCTGTTTCCCTTTCCTTCCGCCATTTTGGGTGGCTCCTACTATGTGCCTGTGTGTTTGCTTTGGTGGATGTGTGTGTGTGTGTGTGAGTTTGTGCTCAACGAGTCCTTTCAATGCTCGATGCTCACGCAATTGCACGTATTAATTAAAAAGTTCAGGGTCAGGCCCCATCAGACAGACATCAGCTGGCTGAACAAGGGCCTCCCCCTCAAAAAAAAAAGGGGTCAACGGCAGGGTCAGGTCAAGAAAAGACAGGGGTAACAGGGACCCTAACCCTTCAACACGAATTATTTTTAGAAGGGCCAACAGTTTCAGTCAAGGGAGTGTTGGTAGCTGCTTTTTTATGATTTGTTTACCTTGCCCTTAAAAATTTTGTAAGCAAGTTTGTAATGATTAGAAATTATTATAAAAACTCCATAAAAATCTGTAAATACCAAACAAAAACCATAAAATAATATCCTTATGTATTTTAAAAACTAAAATATATAAACTTTTAAAGTAAAAACATTACAAACCATTTAGGGAATTGGTCAAAAGCAATAATAGTAGCTTGTAAACAGGCCATTTATCAGAAACTGTTGCCAAAAAAAACTCCATAACCCAGAAAACAAGCAAGGACTCTCAAAGGACATAAGTACACACAACAGAACACAACCCAACTCATACAAATACACATACATATACACTGAACAAAAAGACAGGGGCTCCACGCAAAACTGTGCGTAACTATAATTAATTTCATTTTAGACTGGTTAGCAAATAAACGAGCAAACGATGTGGTGGCTTGCTTAGCTCTTACGAGTCACCCACCGAGAACAACCCAAAAACAGTCCACTGAACCATCCGGCAAACAAGTTGCCCATCCAACCACCCATTTAGCCACCCACCAACCAGCCCATTTCTCCACCCACTTGGCCAACCGTCCTCCTTTCCATATAACCCATTCCCCTCCTTTTTTGAACGAGACACTATTTTTGACATCGCTCTTGTTGCCATGTTGTTGGCACTTGACTGCCCAACTTTTGGCCCTGCCACTGGCCACGCCCACTTTTTTGAAGACTACCACACCGCCGCCCACTTATGGTAACTGTTGCTCATGTTGCGGGATTTCATTTTGAGTCTTTGAGTTTGAGTTTCAGTTTTATTTGCGGGTGGAGGTTGGAGGCTGGGAATGGGAGTGGTAGTGGAAGGATGCCTTTGAAGGGTTTTCTGGACAACCCTTTGTTGCCCTGCAACCCTTGTCAAAAATTTCAACAAAATTATTGATTCAACTTGAATGCCAAATCATTTTCCATCTTCCATGCCAGAAAATAAGCAGGAAGAGATGAAAAAAAAAAATAACCTAATCGCCTGGAACTCATTAAGTTTCGTTTCCTTGCGAAATATTTTTGTTTGCCGACTTGGGCTCGTTTTGAAATTGATTATTTCCCAGGAAGATGGTTGGTAGATGGCTTCTCTACTAATCAAGGGCATTTCCAAATTCCGAAATGGTTCAAATTCCAAGCAAAGACACTTGAAAAAGTCTCAAGATGTCTGAAGGTTTCAAATTGGATGTTTGTCTTTGACGAGAAATGGGGGAATGGCTTTAATGAGGATTTGCATTTCAACTTCAAACTTAATATCCACCTCAGAAAAGCTTACTACTAATCCCTTAAAAACTAAACCACATTGGAAGACAAAATACCTTAAGCAATATACCCTTAAAAAAAATGTTTCTTTTTTAACTAAACTCAATCTTTAACCAAAAAACTTTCCCCAAAAAACCCTTGTTCGGCAAAAATCCTTTTTCGGCCACCCAAACTAATGAAACAACTTTTCAACAAAAGGAACCAAAGTTCTCCACTCCTGCCTCAGGAATTTGTTTAAAAATCTATATAACATTTGTATATATATATTGATAAGCATATGTAGGTTAAGAGGGGGAATGGGTAAATATTTTTCTGCGTGACCTTGCTTAAATAAATAAATGCAGGATGGCAAGGAAAGGGATAAACCCTCTCTCTCCAGTTCGGAGCTCAAGCATAAAGCCCCCTGATCCGAAACTACTCCACAGTTGGTTGGGCTGTAAGTCATCCCAAGATGATTCCATCAAATATGCATGGCCCATCATCATCATCATCGCCGCCGCCGCCGCCATCATCTCATCGCAACTAACTTATCCACCATCTCATCGTTGTCCTCATTCTGACCTCATCCTGCGTCCTGCCTCAGTCTTCGTCCTGCTGTCCTTCTTTACAGTCTCCATCGGTATTGGCATCGGTTCTCATCCAGTTCCGAGCTGTCCATTTGAATTATGCATGCATAGACAGCAGAATTCGACCAGGGACGGGGGAGTGCCACAAAAAAAAGGGGGCGTTTATAGGGAGGACAGGGTGGAGCTTGTCAGCACCACGAAAGCGCAGCGTGGCGCCTAGCAAGGAAATTAGATTTCCCCTACAACAATGCCAGCCAGCGAGGGGTATTTGTGTGAGGTTACACTCAGAGAAAAAAGTCCCAGTCCTGGTTGTGATAATTTTTTAAAAAGATCAAACAGATTTCTTTAATTAACTTAATTTTTTAAACTCATAAGCCCCTGCTATTATTAAAAAAAAAAAGCCCCAAATTTCTTCACAGTGTATGTGTATTTAGGTTGCATGTTTGTATGTGTGTGTGTGTGTCCTTAAAGGACAGTTGGACCAAACGGCTTAAGTGTTTTCCCAGCGCCTTTTCACTCGATTTGCATAATGGTCGCGGTCGGCCCTGAAAAGTATGCTACAACTTTTTATCAACTTTGTCAGCGGAAATTATGCTCAGCACGACTTTCTATATAATTTATATTATATGTGTGGGGTCACTTACCCTTCGATTATAAAAAATACAAAAAACTTTAATGTGTGTGTGCAAGAGAGAGGGGATACTGTAAGAGAGAGAGAGATGGTAAATATCTCACCTACTATACCTACACATAAAAACACACTTTAATTATTTATTTATTCAAATGGCTGCCTGGCTTCTAAGCCGAAAAGCCCTTTACAAAGCCAAGCAAACGAAGCTCAAATAAAGGGGATAGAGGAAATGAATGGGGAAATGCAGGAAAATGAGAAGAAAGGCACAAAATCAAATAAGAATAAAAGTGAAAGTGAAAGCGAAAGGCAAAAGCAGAAGCAAAAGCGGGCATTTCTCTTTAACTTTCCAAAGGGGGCCAGGCCAGAAGCAAAGAAATTGAAAGTGGCACGCGTAAATTACTTAATCCTACTTTCCAAGTACTTACGTTGAACGCAACACACACACCCATACATACATACACCCGCAGCTACACACACACACATACTTAGACACCGGGGAATGCCTACACGTACTTTTTGGTCCTTTGATCTAATTTACCAAACATTTTCAGGTATTCCAACTTTGAATGCCAAAAACGAAACCCAAGATGATGACAAAAAAACCCAAAAAAAATAAAAGCAGGGAGTAATAGACAGAGAGAGAAAGATGATGAGTGAAAGAGAAGGAGAGAAAATAAAATGAAAATTTTTAAATGAAAATGGCCTCAAGTATTCGGAGGACTAGAGAACATTCAGACATTTCATGTGTCTCCGCCAGACCTTGGCAGTTAATCAATGAATTACTGAGCCACCCACCTCAGCCAGAATCACCTGGGCTAGACCATGCCACCCCACTCCCTCACTCCCCCCCGCCCCCTTGTGGCCTTTTTTGGTCCACGGCAATTACATCAAAAGGAAACTGTTAGCAGAAGCCCAAGCAATATTTCAGAGAGGGCCCCCTCTCCGACAGCCCGACAGGACCTCTAAAAATTAACTAAATAGCTGACGAAAAAAAAAAAAAAAACACAGCCAACCACCCTCATAGCCACCCCTAAGCTCCCCACTCCCTTGGCATTTTCCCTCTCTCTTCTGGCAACATGAAAAGTCACTTAGAAAAAGGACCTCCAAAAAAAAATAGAAAATAAAAAGCAGCTGCCCAGTGTCCGGCAGGTGCCAAAAGTCTCTGAAATTCTTGCTTTCTTTTTCGGAATTGCATTTTATTGCCAGGACAACAATTTACAAAAAAAATAAAAGGTAGAAAAAATACAAAAATAAAAAAAAGAGCGAAAAAAAGAAGGAAAAATTGTGAATAGAACCGCAACGTCAAATGCTGAGCATTTAACTAAATTGTTTCATTTAGCAAACCGAACAAAGTGGAACTGTTGGGAATAAAATGTTGAAAAAAAAAAAAAAAACAAAATAGAACAGCCACAGGACGAGAAAGCAGATAAATGAGTTCTCAAGGATAATGCAGATTAATGGACCTGGGGGGGATTAAAGCTTATCAAATTTTATTGATGCCGAGACAACATGGAATGAATATTGAAAAGACACGAAAATGCTAAATTATGGAAAAAAATCAATCAAATTAATGTGGCTTATTACAAATTGTTTTTTGAAATACTCATAATGAAGTTTTTAAGGGATAAGCCTTTAAACTATTAGTATTGTGACTTGAAAGGTATAAAGTCAGAGAGCTTTATGAGCTATACTAGCTTTCAAAAACGCAAAAAAGTGGTTTAGCAGCCAACGCTTTCTTTCATTTCCTTTGCAGCTGATGTGTTGCTTTTCCATCAATTCGCGAATGAAAAGTGACATGCACTGAGAAAAAACTGTAGGCAATGCTACATAAATATATTAATCTTAAAAATTTAAATTTAAAAAAGAAAAAAAATAATAGACAAGTTGGGAGGATTATAATCCAGTTTCAAGACAATATATGATAATTCCCGGTACTGCTCTCATCTCTTTTTAATTCTTTTTAGTTTTTAAAAGATTATAATGCTAGAAAGTATATAATTTTTAAAATTTAAAAGAAAAATAAAACACATCCTTATCTTTCTCTATAAAATCTCCCTTGACCTGTTCTCAATTTCCGTGAACTCTCCGGCCGTGTCCGCGTGCAGCTGGTACGGCTTAGCCACAAAACCGGACAGAATCCACGGCCGGAGACTGAGACTCGGGACGAAGGACCGAGACGGAGCACGGGAACTGCGGAAAAGTGAGAAAATTGAGTTGAAAATTGTTCGAGGCACACACTTCAGAGGGAAAGCAAATTGACAGCCGGGACTGTCAATCAGCCGGTCGCCCACTTGAGCCTGCCAGGTGCTCCTTGCTTCTTGCTCTCCGTCCTCTGCCTCTGCTCCTGGGTTGTCCTGGCTACGGTTTCAGCTTCAACTCGTGCCACCTTTAACCCCTGTTGTCATCCACCCACCCTGCAAAAAAAAAAGTATAACATGATGACGATGATGATGACGAAGATGATGAATCCTGATGCCAGCAACTGCCAGATGCTGTTGTGCACTCGAAATTGATTAAGCTTCTGCTGTTTTCTGACTTTCTGGCCGAAAAACTTTTAGCCAAGTTTTGAAAAGCAGATTGCAGTTGATACAGACAGATAGATACTTCAAAAATGCAAGAAATAGTTTCGGGGTTTTGGCGCAAAATTCGTGGAAAGTTTACTCACAGAAATGTGCTTTAGGTCCTGACTGACAGAATCCTTCACAAAGAGTTACTTCTAACTTTGTGCAGATTGATTTCTTGACAAAAAAAAGAAACTAGAAACATAGTTCCCTACGTAAAAAGTACTTCCAGTCTACAACTAGTCTTTCGTCGATTTACAAATTTTTAATTTGTTTCCAATTTTCTAAAATGGCATTAGCCGATGTTTGTAAGATCACAAATGCCTCGTACCTAAATGTCTAAATGCTAGCACCAGCAACTTCCAGGATCCCTACAACCTGGCGCCACCGCCTCTGGGAGTGCATCCCACCACCAGCATGAACTTCATTAAAGCTCATGCCGAGAAGACCGGCATCAAAATCGATTCTGATCACGGAACCACCACCGTCGGTATGCACTACCAGAGCGGCATTATCCTGGCCGCCGATTCCCGTACCACCTCAGGCTCGTATATTAGCTCGCAATCGGCGAAGAAGATCGTCGAGATCGGGGACTCCATGCTGGCGACAATGGCCGGAGTAAGCGCCGACGGTGCCTACTGGTTGCGGGTCCTGAGGCGGGAGTGCCGCCTCTACGAGTTGCGCCACAAGGAGTCGATGTCGGCGACCGCCGCCAGCAAAATTCTCTTCAATATTTGTTACAAGCACCGTAGAGACGGCCTGGAAATGTCCATCCTGCTGGCCGGACCCGGGCGGGTCAAGGACGAGCTAGAGCTGTACTACGTCGACTCGGACGTTTTGCGCCAAAAGGGAAAGCTATTTAGTATAGGCAGTGGATCAGATTCAGCCTATGGGTTGCTGGACTCTGAATACGAATGGGAGTTGGAGGACGAGGCGGCCCACGAGATGGTGCAACGAGCTCTCTATTATGCTGCCATGAAAGACGCCTATACAGGCGGCTCAGTTGTAGTCCATCTGGTGACACCGAAAGGTTGTACAAAAATGTCCAATACGGACTTGGCGGAGCTGCACGAGAAGTACCAGTATCTTCTAAATGGCGAAGAAGATACCGATTCTGATCCATTACCTGCTCCTTCTCAATAGCATGTTTGTTCTGGAAATATTTAAAAAATTATTAGTTTGTTAGAATTTGTTTGTTAGGGAGTTTTTCGGTTTCGAACCATAAACTTTTGGCCAAGAAACTTGAGACTTTCTCTTGATTGCCTGCGAGGCTTAATTCATCTGCCATTCCGGGCAGCTATTTGCTGAAAAAAAAATATATATGTTTCTCGAGGCTTAAATGGAAGCCAATAGAATTTTAAATCAAAGAATAGAACTGAAAGCTCTGGGGCTTGGTCTGGTGGGGAATTCGTGTAATAAATTATTTAAAAAACCAATAGGAAAAATTCTTTAATAATCTTCCCTGAGAAAAATGTTTAAAATGAAAACAAACTACAAATTTCAACAGAAAACATTTCAACAATATTAGCCATTTATTTAATTAATTTTAATAAAATTTATATTTTACTTTGGCATGTCTTGTGTTAAATTTTTTTTTACTTTAAGAACTTATAAATATTAATATATTAATATAAAATATGAATAATCCATTATAATATTTTTAGGAATATCCCTAGTAGCTTAGTGACCCAAAAAACCCTCAAAATAATTATTAAAAAACAAAACCTCCCTTGTACATTGAGAAATGCATATTAATTTGAAATATCGAACCCCATCCAATAATTTTAAACCACCAAATACTTTTTTCTTCGATTTTTTCCAGTGTATCTCTGTGTCTCTGTGTGTGTAGCAAACCAAGTACAGTTAAACCCATTCAAAAATATTACCAAACCAAAAATAAAAATCCCGCCCCATCAACAAAATTATATATATATATAAATATTAACTATATGATATAGTCACCCCAAAAAAAGATATCCCGAAAAAAATCCCATATTTTTTCCATTAGGAAAAAAATATATATTTTAAAATTTGAAAAAAAGAGAAAAGAAAATACAAAAAGGAAATACGAGGAAATCAAGGATCTGAAGGGCCGCTGGAAGAGCCGCAGGAACGGCGGCTGACAAGGATAACGCTACCAAGTTAATTGGCTGAAAGGATCGAAAAGGATCGAAAACATGCGCCATGTCAAAACTGCGGCATTACAGGTCCATGGATCAGCCCAGCACATCCTGCGTGGTCATACGCAAAAAGTTAGCACAATTTTCAAATTTTAAATCAAAACTAAAAGCTCAGGATAATGAGACAAGCTTTGCATTGCCACTTTCCTTTTGCCAAAAAAAGCTCTACACCAGCTTTCTCTCTACTCTGCTCTTAAACCTTCGAACTTTCTACAGCTTTCTTCTTTCTTCAACTGCACCAACAAAACAAAATATATAAAAAACTTTGTATATACAAATCCAATAAACTCACCTTTCACCTTTCTTCGAACTTTCGCTTGAAGCTCTCTCCATTTATTGCATGATAGCTTTTGCTTTTCAGATTTTCTGGCTTTTCTCAGGCTTTTGTCGGCCATTGCATGCCTACAGGTGAAAGCCTTTCACTCGCGAGAGCTTTCCAGCCAGCCAGCTAAGCCGATTCCAAAAATAACATCTTTCATTCAAACACTTGGTCCTTGCATGTCCAAGTCACTTCTTCATTTTCCGATTTTCTCCTCCATTCTTCCTCAAAATTTTCCACTCCAGATCGCTTTCACTTTGTTTCCTGCCTGCTTTTCATTTAATTTTAAAAAATAATACATTTATTTCTCCAGTTTTGTGCGCGTCATGTGGAAATTTGGATAATACGACTATTTTAATGAGTGCACTAATCCTGTATCCTTATTTTTCCAGGACTATGACAGCCATTTGCTTTGTCTGCAACCTGCCCATCATGTCACACCAGGTGGGTTTGGTGTGGCAGGGCGGCAACGGCTGGGACGATCTTGTCCGGGAACAGGTAAGCTTTGGAAAAAATATTGGAAATTCAATAATTCATTTAAGATTAATAGGTCCAATCATAAACATTGAAAATTAGCTTCAAGTTCACTTCCAACTTTGTCCTTGAACCTTGAAGTTATTTCCGAGACTTATTTTTTGAGACTTCGATTTCCCTCATTCTGCATCAAAATCCTGAGACGAAATATTTTTTAGATTTTTTGTCCATTTTTCCTGATGGGACCCCTGGAAATGTGGTTTTCCCCTATAGGGCTCACTGCGATGGCTATATCTTCCCCAATTCTCACCCGATTCTCAAGCGGAGTACCTTAAACGATTTCTAGGTCGATTCTCCACCATTCTGCATCAAAATCCTTAGACAAAATGTTTTTTCGATTTTTGGTCCATTTTTCCCTATGGGTCCCCTGGAAATGTGGTTTTCCCCTATGGGGCTCACTGCGATGGCTATATCTTCCTCAATTCTCATCCGATTCTCAAGCGGAGTACCTTAAACGATTTCTAGGTCGATTCTCCACCATTCTGCATCAAAATCCTGAGACAAAATATTTTTTCGATTTTTTGTCCATTTTTCCTGATGGGATCCCTGAAAATGTGGTTTTCCCCTATGGGGCTCACTGCGATGGCTATATCTTCCTCAATTCTCATCCGATTCTCAAGCGGAGTGCCTTAAACGATTTCTAGGTCGATTCTCCACCATTCTGCATCAAAATCCTGAGACAAAATATTTTTTCGATTTTTTGTCCATTTTTCCTGATGGGGCCCCTGGAAATGTGGTTTTCCCCTATAGGGATAATTGCGATGGCTATATCTTTCCCAATTCTTATCCGATTCTCAAGCGGAGTACCTTAAACGATTTCTAGGTCGATTCTCCACCATTCTGCATCAAAATCCTGAGACGAAATATTTTTCAGATTTTTTGTCCATTTTTCCTGAGGGGTCCCCTGAAAATGGGGTTTTCCCCTATAGGGCCCACTGCGATGGCTATATCTTCCCCAATTCCTTTCCGATTCTCAAGCGGAGTCTAGGTCGATTCTCCACCATTCTGCATCAAAATCCTGAGACAAAATATTTTTCAAATTTTTTGTCCATTTTTCCCTATGGGTCCCCTGGAAATGTGGTTTTCCCCTATAGGGATAATTGCGATGGCTATATCTTCCTCAATTCTCATCCGATTCTCAAGCGGAGTACCTTAAACGATTTCTAGGTCGATTCTCCACCATTCTGCATCAAAATCCTGAGACAAAATATTTTTTCGATTTTTTGTCCATTTTTCCTGATGGGGCCCCTGGAAATGTGGTTTTCCCCTATAGGGATAATTGCGATGGCTATATCTTTCCCAATTCTTATCCGATTCTCAAGCGGAGTACCTTAAACGATTTCTAGGTCGATTCTCCACCATTCTGCATCAAAATCCTGAGACAAAATATTTTTTCGATTTTTGGTCCATTTTTCCTGATGGATCCCCTGGAAATGTGGTTTTCCCCTATAGGGCTCACTGCGATAGCTATATCTTCCCCAATTCCTATCCGATTCTCAAGCGGAGTGTTTTAAACGATTTCTAGGTCGATTCTCCACCATTCTGCATCAAAATCCTGAGACAAAATATTTTTTCGATTTTTTGTCCATTTTTCCTGATGGATCCCCTAACGGGTTTTTCCCTATAGGGCCCACTGCGATGGCTATATCTTCCCAAACCTCCCCGACTCTCCAATAATCTGCTTATTTTAGACTAAATAAACATCAAATCCCCTCCTATCATCCATTTAGCTGGAGGAGTCCACTATACGACAGCGTTTGGGCGGTCGTCGAGACTCCGCCGCCCAGATCACCACACCGCCGAGCACCTCGCCCCCGCCGGGACTGCAGCGCCGGCGCCGCAGTTCCCTGGCCCAGCTGACCGACATCCTGCGCGAGTGGAGCGGAGGCACCAAGCAGCAGCACCACCAGCAGCAGCAGGCCCAGCAGCAGGCGGCCCGCTCCAAGGCCCAGCTGAATCGGCGAGAGACCCTGGCGGACCTCGCACGGAGCCTGCCGTGGCGCACCTCCACCACCACGGACGCCAGTACTGGGGCAGGCGGGGGATCGGGTGGTGGCACCACCTACATAGCACCGAGGAAGCGCCGGGAATCGAGCGCCGATTCCGGCATACGGAGCATGCGATCGCGACGGGACTCGAATACGGCGGAGTTCGTCCGGCACTGGAACAGGCGAGAGAGCGGGGCAGTTGAGGAGCAGCAGCAGACCAGCACATGCGTCTCCGTTCCCGTCGTCGTGGAGTGCACGAAGAGCGTGAGTACCGATTGACCTTTCAAGCTTTCGACCTTCAACCCTCCGTGATCTTGAGCTTTTTTTCTGGCCACGATGGGACCTAATCTTGGCCAGAAAAGAGAGACTCGAACCCTTGAAACCTAAGCCCCAAACCCTAACCAGGCCCCCATTCCATCCCATCCCCCGCAGGCATCCCGTCGCGGTTCCGGGGAGAGCTACCTTTCCAGCAGCCGGCGGGACAGCACTGTGGCTGGGCGGGTCACCACGCCCCCGCCCCCTGGCAAATACCAAATGGGCAAGAAGCGGGACTCGCTGGCCGCCCCGGAGTTCCCAAACTTCCGGCAGGAGCAGCGCCCATCCACCAGCTCCGCCGGCTCCTGCTCCGACCACTCCACGTCCCTGTACCACCAGCCGAGCACCAGCACTCACCACCTCCACCTGGCCCATCATGCCGCCCTGCAGGTGGACTCCGCCTGCCAGGCCCTGCCGCCGCCGACGATCATCACCAGTTCGGTGACGCCGCCGGCGACAAGTCCGACCGCACCGAAGGGACGCCGCGATTCCACGACGCAGTGCGGCCGCGTCAACCGGCGCGACTCCAAGGCGGGCGTCAGTCCAGAGCGGGCGCCACGTCTCCAGCGTTTGCAGCGCCAGGCCACCGCTTTCGACGAGGGCTGCCTGCCGGGCGGTGGCAGTAGGCGTGGCTCGCAGCCAGCCCTCAGCCCGGATCCGCCGGAGGATTGCGAAAGGCGGACATCGCGACGGGACTCTCTGTCGCCGGACAGCGCTTCACGGGGCGGACGCCGGGATTCGCGGACTCACCTGTCGCCGGATCGCTCCCACGAGCGGGACGGCAGTCCTCGGCGGCACACCCTGCGCCGGCAGAGCAGTTCGGCGGCCCGCTCGCCACGCTCCCCGGACTCCAATAGCTGCTGCTCGTCGCGGGACCCCAGCCCGTGCTCCCGGCCACCCCCACTGCCCACCGTGGAACAGAATCAGCGGCCGGCCATTCGACGGCAGTCCACCACCGAAGAAATCCTGATTGCCCGGGGCTTTCGGCGTCAGTCCACCACGGAGGAGATGATCCGGTGCCGAAATTTTCGTCGCCAGAGCTCCCAGAGCGATGATGTGTGCCGGTGGGTTTAAAGAATTAAATATTTTATTTTTAATTATTTTAATAATTATTTTATTCCTTTAGATATCGCGGCAGAAGAGACTCTTCGGCCCAAATCATAGATGGCACCATCGGCACTATGACCGTGGAAACCACTAGCACTTTTTTTGACTCAAGTACTCAGACAGGTCAGTTTTAAAAGAAATAACATAAAGTATTTAATTATTTTTATAATACAGATATAATATAATCAGAGGGGATATAAGAAACCTAAATTCTTAAGCCAAATAATCCATAAAATATTCAAAAACCCAAAATATATATCTCGCTTAACTTTACTAACTAACTTTAGTAACTCTCTTGCTTAGTTTAAAACAAAAACTTGAAAGTTGTATAATACCTTTAAGAATCATAAACCATAAAAAGGTACTGCGAATGTGGTGGGAAAACCTTGTTTTAAAATTTCTATAGCATACATTCGAGGGCACAAGTACGCTTTCGAAGCTTGCCACATCCTTGCCCCATAGGCCGTAAAGCTTTTGAAAGACCGCCATCCCGATGGCAGGAAGTAGGTCAGTCACAAGGCTTGAAATACATGTTCGAATACAGACCGCCTCGCGAGTCCTGCCAACCGGATGTGAAAAAGCTTTCCGCCAGGAGCTTGGCTCTCAGCTTTTGTAGATGTCCTTGTGGTTGTTGGCGGAAAGCTGGCAACAGCTGATATTTAAGCCGAGCAGCTGTTCGCTGGCCAAGAGCTGACAATCCGGGCCAATAAACCGGAGTTGGCAACGGACGTAGAAGCTGAAGCGGAGACGCTGACGCTGACGGTGACGGGACTCGAAGACGGCGATTCAGTTGGCGTTGAGGACGCAAACGTGCCACAAGCAGCACCATCCGCAACGAAAAAAATACAAAAAAAAAATACCAAAGAAATTGCAACACACGACAGCCGGCGATTCAGAGAGGCAGGCCGTAGTAGCTCCGTGTATTCCATCCACCACCACCCGCCACTCTGCCACAGCTACCACTTCATCATCATCAGAGTCCGGAGTCGGGACATGTATAGATAGTCGTTGTCGGTGTGCCCTCCCCCCCGCCCCGCCAACTATATAGCCGCCGCTGCTGATACACCGCGAGAAACTCCAGCCTGGCCAGCTCTGGCCTGGAATTTGGGAAAAGCGCGAATTTCGTTGGCGGCCATTGCGCATAAATGACTCTAGTGTGCGTGTAGCGTGTACGTGTACCGTATACCGTGTACGTGTACGTGTAACGTGGACGTGTGCGTGTGCCTGTGCGTCCGTGTTTCGTGTTTTTTTTTTGTGCGACAGTGTGTGTGTGTGTATATAATATTATTTTTTTTTTTTTTTGTATTTTTTTTGTACGCCCATCCCGCTTGTACTGCCACAGTTCTGCCACTTTTTTTTTTGCTGTGTGTGGAGAAGACTTGCCATTGAGAGATTGCAGTTGTTGCAACTGCCACAAGTAGAAGCAGCCAGCCAGCAGCCGTCACAACAACAACGAAAAGCAGCGACGTGGCCGAGTACGTTGACGTTGGCAGCGACGGCGGCGTTGCTGCCCCGCTGCGCAGTCGACGCCAACAGCAGCAGCAACAGCAGCAACACCATCAGCAGCAGCAGTCGTCCGCGGCAGCAGCATCAGCAGCAACAGCAGCGTCGAGCAGCAGCGCCAGCAGCAGCAGCAATCGCAGTCGCAGCGGTCTGTATAACCGATATCTCATAAATCCATATCCTTTCGAGACTCTCTGTAATCTGTACGGATAGTATGCAACAGGATATGGGCTAATGTTGCGCGTATCCTTTGTTTATTTGGCTCGACGCTTACTTGTTGCATGTGGCAGAAGGGTGTCGACAAAGGGCAGCTTGCAACGCTGGGGGTTATCACAACTTTTTTTTATTAAAAAGGCTTCCCAATGACTTTTTAAAGTTCGTAGGCTTATTTTTATTTTCTTTTTAAAAACTTAAAAATTTAATTTATTTTAAGCTTTACTATTATTTTAAGAATATTTTAAAGTGTTAATTATATGACTTATTTAGTATTTAAAATTCCTTAGTTAAGTTCCTAAATTAAGGTCCTAATTTATAGTTCTGATTAGGAAGAAAAAGAAACATAATTATAATTTCAAGAAATCAAGTTTTAAGCTAAAAACTGTCTAAAAAAAATGTCCACGTCTTAAAAACCAACTAAATCAAGGCATATTTTTTAAAATATAAACTTGAAACTCTTCTTAAGTTTTTCAAGTATATTTTTGTGATCTGGATTTCACCCCAAAAAAAAAAAAAAAAACCCCATAAGAGCTGCAGTTTTGCCCAGAAATTTCTCAATTGAAAGCCAAATTGGCAAGAAATTTTTGGCAAACGCACCAGACCCAGCCACGCCCCGCACTCCAGACCGCCCCCTCCCCCGCTTTCTTGGCCTGGCTTTTAATGAATGAAACTGCACCGAGTGGCTGTGCCTGCCAGTGTCTGTGTGACAGCCAGTAAATGAATGAAATGAGTTCTACTTTCTCCCACTTTCTCCGCTGCCATTCGGCAGTCTCGTTATGAATGAAATGCGAAATGGGAATGCGTAGAAATCGAGAGTCTGTTTTCAATCCAGTGACTAGTCTCTGTGTTGCAATGAAAACAAGAAGACCAGAATGTCCCAGAGACGACGACCATTATTCGCCATTTTTTTGCGTCCATGGTACGAATGTGCAACAAGTTTTCTTCGCGAAGCAAGCTATCCTGGTTTTTTTGGCAAACTTTCGTAGAACATTTTGTGGCATTGTGGCAACGGTTGGCATTGGTGGCATTGAAATGCAAAAATTTATTGATTAAAAGTTGTCTGCCACTTTGGCGGACGCGGGGTGTCGGTGATAATTTATTGTTGGCGAGGCAGCTGGCGAAAGTGTGTCCTGTATGCCTCATTTAATATTCAATCTACGGGCGGAATATCCGAATTATGAAAATTAGTTTCCTTGCTTCGGGGGGGCGTTAGCTCATTTCTTTCTCGCAGAAAATCAATGAAATCCTTTTGTCAGATAATCAGATACTTTAAGCTACGAAATTGAGGAGCATCTTAAAGTTTCCCCCCGAAACCAAGGCTCAATTATTTGTCCTGCCAGGGATTTACGATTGGAGGAGATGTCCTGCCAGACGGTCGACATTCGTTCACTAATTAATACCAAGTGTAAGGACACTCACACACACACAAAAAAAAGAAGCAAAAGGAAAGCCAAATCACTTGAATCAATTAAAGCAATTAGTCTCTGGTTTTGGCTACCAATTTCATTTATCTGTCTTCTGACACAAACGAAAAAACAAAAAACAGGACACCCAGAAGTCAAGGATAATCAGCATTAAAGTTAAAGCATTTTTAATCCATTAAGTTATAATAGTTGGGGGCTATATAGTTAATCAAAAGAACACGGCAAAGGATTATCAAGAACAATTGGCAATTACCATTGGCTGGTAGTCCAATTAGTATCTCAACTGCCCATCGATTACATTAATTTTTATAATTGCGTTTTTACGATATACGAGAGTATGCACGAAAAGGCAAAAGCAAACAGGGTCGGGAAACAGGACTCCCAGAGGTTATGGCTAATGGGTCACGGGTCAGGGGTTGGTTTTTCTGCTTTTGTGGCACGAAATTAATGTTAATTTATGATCAAACATACAGGTCAGAAGGGGAAAAATATAGAGAAGAGATAATTTCATTTAGGTTCGGTTCAATGGATTTAATTTTTAAAACCCTTCCAATAAGTTTTACCTTTAACCTGCACGGTGTACAATATCCGGTACTTGTTAACTACAAAAGTTCATCAGCAAGGTCAAGAAAACAAATTTGTTGTTTGTATTTTTTTGTGTCGAAGCCTAATTGATTGGCCGAGCAAGATTGATTTATCGAATTAAAGTTTCGCGTTTTCTTCCTTGGAAAACAAGATGTATATTTGTGTTTTCCTCCTGATTGATTTGATTGATGGCCCTGGCATTGGATGGTCTGATTGATGGGCTGACCTAATGGCAGTGAATTTTATTTCATTTTTTTATTTTCGGGCCCGCCTGTCTTGAGATCATAAAACGGCTGGTAATCAAACGAATTAACAGCTGATGCCGCCAAAGTCGGAGTATCAAAATACATATTTGAAACTTTTCAAAGTGACAATAATGATGAAGGACCCTCTCTATCCACCTGAATGGTATCCTGGTGTGGGCGAGGCATACCGCACCAACGCATAATGCCATTAACAGCTGTCACTTCGGGCCTGTTGAAATATTTGACAGTCAAACACGAAGCGGCTGGAGTGGAGTAACTGGAGTGCCGCATAAAAAGTGGCAACAAAAAAATAACAAGACCGACATAAAACGAAAAACCGAAAAAGAAAAGCAAAGGAAAAGCCAGAAATGCCATAGAAATGATAATAATAATAATAATAATAATATTGAGACAGCATTTTAGTTTCGTGGTAATGGCTCGCGTTTATTTGCCAAACAAGATGCTTGTCAATTGTTGTTGTTTCTTCGGCTTGTACTTTCTCCACTTTCTCCCACACCCACATACACTTTCTCCCCATTCCATACTCATCGACACAATCGACTAACCAAATTGCGTAGCCGCCTGGTGGTCTTTTCGTCAATCATACGCACTGTTGTACGCCCAACAGGGTGCTTCGGCCATCAGTCAGCCCTAATGCTCCAGGAAATCAATATTTCTCCATGGAGAACCTGCCCACTGATAACTATTTCCCATAACTTATTTTTATTTAAAAAAAAATTAAAAAGAAAGTAGCACACCTTTGCCGAAGACCTTTGCCTTTAAGGCTTTTTTCATAAAATCAAATTAACACCAAGACTCAGGGCACGCAAAGGTACAAAAAAATCATATATAAGGGTAAAGCCTTAATTCTGCCTCGCACTAATTGAAGTAAGGCGATGGGTGGTGGTGGGTGGGCGGAGTCCGTTTCTTCAGGTGGGTGATGGGTTAGCTGCTCGCAGTGCTCGCAGACCGTTCAGAATGTTTGACTTTGGCTCAATTAACACCGCACACAGAATGCTCGACTCATAGATTCATTAAAATACAGCAAACAAGACTGGACAAAATGGAGGCCAGGATTACGGCCATTAATGCTAGAGATGGTACAAGATACTATCGATAACCGAATTTCGAGTAATAACCGAGTAATTATAGAGAAATTATAAACTATGAATGCTAGAGTTGTAGAAATATATAGAGTTTGGGAGCTTGGGAATTCGAATTGAAATCGCTTTCTTTGGAGCTCCAGCTCCAAAACACTATGATAATAATCGATATAATCGATAAGCTGGACCTCTAAAAAATTCTTTAAATAATAAACCTTGAAATACATTAAAACATATATAACCTTTCTTATAAAAACGTATATAAATAATAATCTAAGCAAACGTCCAATTAATTCAGATGATTATTAACCAACAAAGCAGACGAAAAAGTCATCGATATAATCGATAAATATCTAACGAAACCCCTTAAAAGATTCGATATATCTAATTGGTATTAAACTCTCGAGAAAACATCCCTAGAAAAGACCACCACCTACCACTACAAACAACAGACTTAATACCACACCCACACATGCATGTAAGCAAACAAAGGACCACTGCGTCCATGTATGTGTATGTCAGAGAACGGCACGGGTGACACTTTTCGACACCCTATGCATACCCATAAAAATTTGTGTGCGAGTACCACTCGCCACACAAAACAAAAAAGGCAAGAACGACACACACAATTTTTGGATGAGTACTAAGTGTCTATTGCCTTTCTTGCACTCATGATTTTGTGCCTATTGCCTTTCTTGCACTCATGATTTTGTGCCTATTGCCTTTCTTCCACCCATGATTTTGTGCCTATGTGTCTTGTTGTTCGGATCATACCAGCCACCCTAAAAAAAAAGTGGAAAGAGAAAAATGGTAAAAAAAATGATCGTTGAAGATTTTGTCCTTTTCCTTTTCTTTCCTTTCTGTCCTTTTCTAACTACCTAAGCGTCTAGACTTCGTGCACGGGTTCCTAGAACCCTTTCCTACGATCGTTTTATGATCTTCTTTTTGTGCCTTTCTTCCACCCATCCGTTTTTTATTTGTGCCTGCGATCCACCCATCCGTTTTTTGTTTGTGCCTGCGATCCACCCATAAGAAACTTACTGGGTAAAAAAAAGGCAAGCACCCGAAATCATGGGTGTTTCCAGACACCCGAAGTTTCGTGCATGGTAAATACTCATGCACAAAACTTCGTGCATAAAAGACACTCGGGTGCCTAAAATACCCGGTGTTTTTCGTGCCACTCATTGTGCGAGTGGCAAGTTGCCGTTCTCTGGTGTATGTCTATGTTGTGTGTCTGTGTGTGTATTTTAGTAATTTGGATTAAACATGCAGTCCGGCGGGAAAGAGGACAACGGCGAGGACAATAGAAAATCACCTGACCCATTAACCAGCAATGCTTACAATGTCTGGCCTTCCTCCCCCCCGCCCCGTACTTTCGAAGCGTGTACATGTATAGTATAGTCCTGTGTCCTAGTGTCCTCTGTCCTCTGTCCTGGTGTTGAAGTTTGAAGTTATTGCTTTCATTTCCCTGTAGTCGCTGCTGCCAGACGCTAAGAATTTAATTAATTCCTGGCCTCGCATGATAAGGCAAACAGCAAGTACACATCGTTTAAGAACAAGGACTATTTAAGGCCGATTACCAGGCGCCCGTTTCGATTTTACTAGCCCAGAGTTATCGAGGCCCATTAGATCCTTATTATATGGTCTCATTAAAATGATTTCTAAATTGCTTTCTCTCGAGGAAGCTAGACAGGAAATCAATAAAGGGCTATTTCGTGAGCCAAGCAATAGCTGCTTCTTTTTAAAACAATACAAAAGTAATTTCAAAGGAATCCCCTAGTTATCCGATGGTAATCCTCCAGTTTTTAGTGGTCCTTTCCAGAGGCATCTGGGAATCCTTGTGGCATCCACAAACCATACTCGTATTCATTCTTTTAATCTCCGAACACGAATTAGTGGCAGATCCTTTCGTCCCCAGATGCCACTTGTCGAATGGCCAATGTGTGAATCCCTTCTCAGGATAACCCAGCACAAAATTTACATAAAAACTTGCCCAACACAAATACATATATAGATGTCGAAAAAAAAAGGGAAATAAACGATATGTATGGCCTGGAGGGTGTAAGTAACCCAAAAGTGCAACAAAAGTTAATTCAGTTTTGAAATGGTTGTGAGCTTGCAAGTTTTCTTATATGAGACACGCCCACTCACACACACCCTCCTTAGACACTCACACCCTCTCACATTTTTCGACTACAAAGGATATGTGCGTGTGAAAATCTTATTTTTGCGTGCGAAAAAACTTGATCAAAACTTTTCTTCTTATTTCATCCCATTCTCTTTCTCTGTATTTGATATCTTTTCTTTCCCTATTCTCGGGCTCTTTTTTAATATTCACGAAAACCTGCGTGTCTGCAAGGATATCAGTTTAGCTAGAGGAGGAGGTCCTGGCCATTAGCCTGGCCGGCAATCTGCGCCATTTCCTCACACATCCTTCGCTCAATCAATGTCAAACTTTTGCTTTTGCTTCCATTTCCTTTCCTGTAAATCATTTCGAATTTCATTGAGTAAACTGGTTTGTAATTATTTTCATCTGCCAGCCCCCAGTTCCACAGTAGTGGTTCTACAGTGTCCTGGATTTTCTGTCCTCTCATCCTAAGCTCCTCCTGGGCCCAATTAGCCAAAAAAGTATTGCCAGGACTTAATCCCAGATTCTTTTGTGACCAAACATAAGTTGATAGGATAGAGTCTAAGTATTTTGAATTTTGTTTTTTTTTTAGATTGTGTTAAATTAGTTTATATAAACATAAAAATTAAAACTGTAACACTGAAAATTAAAACACACTGAAATGTCTATACCAAGAAGTCTATAAAGTAATGAAGACTACAATTTTAGCGTCTTTCACCTATGGTTGGTGTTTTAAAAATTCAAATTTGACAGCATTTAAGTGTGGCCATTTAAGTGTGGCATGCTTTAAGTGTGGCCAAATCATTAAAGGGCAGTAAAGTGCTTTGGCTTCCTTGTGACCAAGGTAGTGACCAACGTAGGCTTTGACTTTTCTTCTTTGAAAAAAATATATAAGGCCCAGCTGTTCGAATTTATTTCTTCAGTTCGGTCCGGGGCTCCGAGCTCTAAGGACTTAGCTCCCAAATTTTATTTTTGTTTTTGATTTTTTATTTTTTTTGATTATTTTTTTTTAATCGAGCCATGGTGCCTATTTGACGGCGTCCCTATATCCCCAAGACTGATTTTCTTATTTATTATTTTAAGCCTTTTATTTTTTTTTATAATTTATTTCCCAAAAAATTTGATAACAAATCTAAAACTTAATTATGACCAAACGAGGCATCCTGCCATAATAAATTCTAGAACTTGGATTGTTGGCTTTGGGTGGCATGGTTATCAGAAATTGGCACGCTTTCAATTTTTTCTAATCGATCATTGGTGCCTATTTGACGGCGTCCCTATATCCCAGGACTGATTTTCTTATTTATTATTTTAAATCTTTTGTTTTTTGATAATTATTTTTTCAAATCGAGCCATGGTGCCTATTTGACGGCGTCCCTATACCCCAGGACTGATTTTCTTATTTATTATTTTATATCTTTTGTTTTTTGATAATTATTTTTTCAAATCGAGCCATGGTGCCTATTTGACGGCGTCCCTATATCCCAGGACTGATTTTCTTATTTATTATTTTAAATCTTTTGTTTTTGGATAATTATTTTTTCTAATCGAGCCATGGTGCCTATTTGACGGCGTCCCTATACCCCAGGACTGATTTTCTTATTTATTATTTTAAATATTTTGTTTTTTGATAATTATTTTCTCTAATTGAGCATTGGTGCCTATTTGACGGCGTCCCTATATCCCAGGACTGATTTTCTTATTTATTATTTTAAACCTTCTGTTTAAATTTCCTAATTTGAATTCCTCATCCCAATCGGTGGATCCTGGGTTGGACCGCAAGTGGTGTTGCCATCCATGAATTATTTGAATTTATTTCTTCAGTTGGGTCCGGGGCTTCGAGCTCTAAGGACTAAGCTCCCAAAAATACCAAAGTAGGTTTTATTTTTTTGAATTTTATTTCTGTTTTTGATGTTTTATTTTTTTATAATAATTTTTCAAATCGAGCATTGGTGCCTATTTGACGGCGTCCCTATATCCCAAGACTGATTTTCTTATTTATTATTTTAAACCTTTTGTTTTTTTTTATAATTTATTTCCTATAAATTTTGAAAACAAAAACAAAACAAAAAACAAAAAACTCTAAAACTTAATTATAACCTAACGAGGCATCCTGCCATAATAAATCCTAGAATCTTGTGCGGCATGGTCGATTATCAGAACTTGGCACGCAATGTCCTTTTCGTCTTATATTTTTTTTTTTTGTTTTGGCTGCCATTTTTCTTGGGCCCATTCAACAAGTGTGAAAATTCCGTCTCATGTTTATAAATCAAATTTGTGGTCGCCCCCCAAAAAAAAAATTAATCACAACTCATTCGTACATGGTGCGCACTGAGCCTTAAATCCATTTTTTGTTCGTCCTCCCGCCTTTCCTCTACTTTCCAATGGAGTCGATATGTGTACGTGCGAGAGTCCTTGTGGCAGATAGAGGAGGACCCAATGGAGCAGTGGCAGCGCAGCGGGGCGGGGTGGTGCGCCAGCTTTGGGGCATTTAGTCAACGGCAGCGAAACATTTTTGCGCACGTTAATTCCATTAAAAGCCGCATTATGCGCGCCCGACGTTGCCACAAAAAACATTTTACGTGCCGACTTTGGAATTTATGTTGCATACTTCTTCTCCTATTTGCCTTTCTATATATATACATACATATAGAAATACATATAGTCGTTTTTTTTTTCATCTTTTATATGTATTTTTATCCTGTGGCTTTAGGGTTTTCTGTTTTGGTTTTTAGAAAAATTATGCCACTGAGATTTAAAAAAGCGGAAAAGAAATAAAGGTTACCAGGTTGCAGTGCAATTCAATTAAGAATTTTAAGGTTTTCAAAGAGAAACAATTTAATTAAGTCTTAAACATATTTTAAAACTTAAATATCCCTAAATGATTTCCCACTGTTTCTACAGATTATTTTTTAAGCATCTCGTAGGAGGGAGACTTATTTATTTTATTGGCCAATCGGCGGGGCAGATTTTTCGCAGCAGGAAGCATAAGAGCCGTACTGCACTTTGACAAACTTCCGTTTCCTTTGCGTAATAAGGGCGAGTCCCAGTGTGTGTGTGTGTGTATGCACTGGAGTATCCTGTGGTCCCGGTTGACCCATAAATACGCACGTATGTAACTGCACCACCTACTGATGCCTTTGCCCACATTTTTCCCTTTGACCCGAGTGACCCACATGACCCGGTGACAGCAGGGAAACTTTGCGGCAACTGTGGTAAGGGTGGCATGAGTCTGCCAGTGCATAGTGAGGGGTGAGTGGCATGAACGGTGCTAGTGGCAAGAGTGGTTGCCTGCAATTTGGGTAAATGATATGCTTCAATTTAATTGCACTGCACTAATCAGCCAAATGCGACAAACCGAACTCTGACATGCAAGGCGTGCTGCGGTTCTCACAAGGCTAATGACAGCCCGCTGCTGCTGGCGATAATTGTCCTTTTGTGGGTTATCCTGCGATATCCTTGGATGCCCACACACGCACTTGGCTGGCTCACTTGCCTCACTCAAGGAGCAGACCAACTGTTTCAGGTATTCCGATGGAATTCAAAATTTTACTACATAATGGGTGGTTACCTCTGACTCCTAACCGGGACAATATCTTGGCCAATTTTCGTTCGATCCTCAAGACAAATACGTCAAACGATTTTTAACTCGAATCTCCATAATTTTACAGCAAACCCCACGAACAAAATATTTTTTCGATTTTTTGTCCATTTTTCCTGATGGGACCCCTGGAAATGCTGTTTTCCCCTATAGGGACCACTGCGATGGCTATATCTTCCCCAATTCTCATCCGATCCTTAAGCGGAGTACCTTAAACGATTTCTTGTCCGATTCTCCACCATTCTGCATCAAAATCCTGAGACAAAATATTTTTTCGATATTTTGTCCATTTTTCCTGATGGGACCCCTGGAAATGCTGTTTTCCCCTATAGGGCCCACTGCGATGGCTATATCTTGCCCAATTCTCATCCGATCCTTAAGCGGAGTACCTTAAACGATTTCTGGTCCGATTCGCCACCATTCTGCATCAAAATCCTGAGACAAAATATTTTTTCGATTTTTTGTCCATTTTTCCTGATGGGACCCCTGGAAATGCTGTTTTCCCCTATAGGGCCCACTGCGATGGCTATATCTTGCCCAATTCTCATCCGATCCTTAAGCGGAGTACCTTAAACGATTTCTGGTCCGATTCTCCACCATTCTGCATCAAAATCCTGAGACAAAATATTTTTTCGATTTTTTGTCCATTTTTCCTGATGGGACCCCTGGAAATGCTGTTTTCCCCTATAGGGCCCACTGCGATGACTATATCTTGCCCAATTCTCATCCGATCCTTAAGCGGAGTACCTTAAAGGATTTCTGGTCCGATTCTCCACCATTCTGCATCAAAATCCTGAGACAAAATATTTTTTCGATTTTTTGTCCATTTTTCCTGGTAGGACCCCTGGAAATGCTGTTTTCCCCTATAGGGCCCACTGCGATGGCTATATCTTGCCCAATTCTCATCCGATCCTTAAGCGGAGTACCTTAAAGGATTTCTGGTCCGATTCTCCACCATTCTGCATCAAAATCCTGAGACAAAATATTTTTTCGATTTTTTGTCCATTTTTCCTGATGGGACCCCTGGAAATGCTGTTTTCCCCTATAGGGCCCACTGCGATGGCTATATCTTGCCCAATTCTCATCCGATCCTTAAGCGGAGTACTTTAAACGATTTCTGGTCCGATTCTCCACCATTCTGCATCAAAATCCTGAGACAAAATATTTTTTCGATTTTTTGTCCATTTTTCCTGATGGATCCCCTGGAAATGTGGATTTCCCCTATAGGGCCCACTGCGATGGCTATATCTTCCTCAATTCTCATCCGATCCTTAAGCGGAGTACCTTAAACGATTTCTGGTCCGATTCTCCACCATTCTGCATCAAAATCCTGAGACAAAATATTTTTTCGATTTTTTGTCCATTTTTCCTGATGGATCCCCTGGAAATGTGGTTTTCCCCTATAGGGCCCACTGTGATGGCTATATCTTGCCCAATTCTCATCCGATGCTTAAGCGGAGTACCTTAAACGATTTCTGGTCCGATTCTCCACCATTCTGCATCAAAATCCTGAGACAAAATATTTTTTCGATTTTTTGTCCATTTTTCCTGATGGATCCCCTGGAAATGTGGATTTCCCCTATAGGGCCCACTGCGATGGCTATATCTTCCTCAATTCTCATCCGATCCTTAAGCGGAGTACCTTAAACGATTTCTGGTCCGATTCTCCACCATTCTGCATCAAAATCCTGAGACAAAATATTTTTTCGATTTTTTGTCCATTTTTCCTGATGGATCCCCTGGAAATGCTGTTTTCCCCTATAGGGCCCACTGCGATGGCTATATCTTGCCCAATTCTCATCCGATCCTTAAGCGGAGTACCTTAAACGATTTCTGGTCCGATTCTCCACCATTCTGCATCAAAATCCTGAGACAAAATATTTTTTCGATTTTTTGTCCATTTTTCCTGATGGATCCCCTGGAAATGTGGATTTCCCCTATAGGGCCCACTGCGATGGCTATATCTTCCTCAATTCTCATCCGATCCTTAAGCGGAGTACCTTAAACGATTTCTGGTCCGATTCTCCACCATTCTGCATCAAAATCCTGAGACAAAATATTTTTTCGATTTTTTGTCCATTTTTCCTGATGGATCCCCTGGAAATGCTGTTTTCCCCTATAGGGCCCACTGCGATGGCTATATCTTCCTCAATTCTCATCCGATCCTTAAGCGGAGTACCTTAAACGATTTCTGGTCCGATTCTCCACCATTCTGCATCAAAATCCTGAGACAAAATATTTTTTCGATTTTTTGTCCATTTTTCCTGATGGATCCCCTGGAAATGCTGTTTTCCCCTATAGGGCCCACTGCGATGGCTATATCTTCCTCAATTCTCATCCGATCCTTAAGCGGAGTACCTTAAAGGATTTCTGGTCCGATTCTCCACCATTCTGCATCAAAATCCTGAGACAAAATATTTTTTCGATTTTTTGTCCATTTTTCCTGATGGGACCCCTGGAAATGCTGTTTTCCCCTATAGGGCCCACTGCGATGGCTATATCTTGCCCAATTCTCATCCGATCCTTAAGCGGAGTACTTTAAACGATTTCTGGTCCGATTCTCCACCATTCTGCATCAAAATCCTGAGACAAAATATTTTTTCGATTTTTTGTCCATTTTTCCTGATGGATCCCCTGGAAATGTGGATTTCCCCTATAGGGCCCACTGCGATGGCTATATCTTCCTCAATTCTCATCCGATCCTTAAGCGGAGTACCTTAAACGATTTCTGGTCCGATTCTCCACCATTCTGCATCAAAATCCTGAGACAAAATATTTTTTCGATTTTTTGTCCATTTTTCCTGATGGATCCCCTGGAAATGTGGTTTTCCCCTATAGGGCCCACTGTGATGGCTATATCTTGCCCAATTCTCATCCGATGCTTAAGCGGAGTACCTTAAACGATTTCTGGTCCGATTCTCCACCATTCTGCATCAAAATCCTGAGACAAAATATTTTTTCGATTTTTTGTCCATTTTTCCTGATGGATCCCCTGGAAATGTGGATTTCCCCTATAGGGCCCACTGCGATGGCTATATCTTCCTCAATTCTCATCCGATCCTTAAGCGGAGTACCTTAAACGATTTCTGGTCCGATTCTCCACCATTCTGCATCAAAATCCTGAGACAAAATATTTTTTCGATTTTTTGTCCATTTTTCCTGATGGATCCCCTGGAAATGCTGTTTTCCCCTATAGGGCCCACTGCGATGGCTATATCTTGCCCAATTCTCATCCGATCCTTAAGCGGAGTACCTTAAACGATTTCTGGTCCGATTCTCCACCATTCTGCATCAAAATCCTGAGACAAAATATTTTTTCGATTTTTTGTCCATTTTTCCTGATGGATCCCCTGGAAATGTGGATTTCCCCTATAGGGCCCACTGCGATGGCTATATCTTCCTCAATTCTCATCCGATCCTTAAGCGGAGTACCTTAAACGATTTCTGGTCCGATTCTCCACCATTCTGCATCAAAATCCTGAGACAAAATATTTTTTCGATTTTTTGTCCATTTTTCCTGATGGATCCCCTGGAAATGCTGTTTTCCCCTATAGGGCCCACTGCGATGGCTATATCTTCCTCAATTCTCATCCGATCCTTAAGCGGAGTACCTTAAACGATTTCTGGTCCGATTCTCCACCATTCTGCATCAAAATCCTGAGACAAAATATTTTTTCGATTTTTTGTCCATTTTTCCTGATGGATCCCCTGGAAATGCTGTTTTCCCCTATAGGGCCCACTGCGATGGCTATATCTTCCTCAATTCTCATCCGATCCTTAAGCGGAGTACCTTAAACGATTTCTGGTCCGATTCTCCACCATTCTGCATCAAAATCCTGAGACAAAATATTTTTTCGATTTTTTGTCCATTTTTCCTGATGGATCCCCTGGAAATGTGGATTTCCCCTATAGGGCCCACTGCGATGGCTATATCTTCCTCAATTCTCATCCGATCCTTAAGCGGAGTACCTTAAACGATTTCTGGTCCGATTCTCCACCATTCTGCATCAAAATCCTGAGACAAAATATTTTTTCGATTTTTTGTCCATTTTTCCTGATGGATCCCCTGGAAATGCTGTTTTCCCCTATAGGGCCCACTGCGATGGCTATATCTTCCTCAATTCTCATCCGATCCTTAAGCGGAGTACCTTAAACGATTTCTGGTCCGATTCTCCACCATTCTGCATCAAAATCCTGAGACAAAATATTTTTTCGATTTTTTGTCCATTTTTCCTGATGGATCCCCTGGAAATGCTGTTTTCCCCTATAGGGCCCACTGCGATGGCTATATCTTCCTCAATTCTCATCCGATCCTTAAGCGGAGTACCTTAAACGATTTCTGGTCCGATTCTCCACCATTCTGCATCAAAATCCTGAGACAAAATATTTTTTCGATTTTTTGTCCATTTTTGCTGGTGGGACCCCTGGAAATGCTGTTTTCCCCTATAGGGCCCACTGCGATGGCTATATCTTGCCCAATTCTCATCCGATCCTTAAGCGGAGTACCTTAAACGATTTCTGGGTCGAATTCCCACGATTCTGCATAAAATCTGCATCCCCATTTTTGTTGGGATACCCCTTTGAAAATCATGGATTTTCGTATAGAGCCCTATCCATACCTTCAATTGAGATATTCTTCATAAAAGTTGTCTTGTTCAAATATGACTCTGAATAATGTCCATTTCTTTGCCAATTTTCATCCGATTTCCAAACGTAATACCATAAAAGAACCCCAATCCGATTCCGTACCAATTAACACCCGAAGCTTTGTTAAAAGTTTTTATTTCAAACTTTTTTTAATTCTTCCGATAGATCGCCTTACGAAACGCCAAGGATTCTCTTGGAAAGTTGCATAAATGAGTTGCATCGACAGGTTTCCTTGGCTGGGCCATTGCACTGGCTTGCAACAAAGTGGTTGAGGGGACATGGAGGGGGCCTCTGATGAATTCGCAGCCCCCCTTGGTCCTTATTTGTGCCGCCCCTGTGCGCTCAAATTTTAATGAAAGTGCAGTGAAGCCACGTTGACTGGTTTTTTCTCTGTTCCACGTTCCATGTTCTCCGGCCCTCCGGCTTCAATATTATTTACGCTCAATTAAGTTAGTGTTAGCCAACCCCCCTAAAGGCTACCCCCTTCCTGGTATGTATATCCCCTTCCGAAACATCCCTCAGTCTTTTTATATGCAACTATTTCTCTAAACAAATTGCATTTGCAGTCAATTCAGCCAACTCGGCTGCCAACCATTTAGTGCATAGTCCGTTGGCTTTATCTACCGATTCTACCGACCCGCCACGCCCCATTCTCTTTTTAGGGAGGCTGGTAGAATGAGTGTCACAAGCCATTAGGCAGCCATTGTTTTGAATTGGCTAGAACGCCCCCTCGCCCCTTTTTAGGAAAAGAGCTACAAGTCCACGCCTCTGGCCAAAACAGAAAAGCCAAAAAAGTTAACGCTTGATTTCTGCACTAAAAACCAGAAGTTTGCCATTCTTTTGGGTCATTAGTTGGTAATTTATCAAAGTCATGAATTTATATTAGCCCGGTCGACTCTCTACTTTTGGACACGCCCCTCTCGCCACCTCCAACCATCTCCATCAGCCGCCCACTTCGTCAGGCAGCTGCAAAATGCAGATGCAAAGTAAAGTTTTCAATGCGGCAGCTGTCATAAAGGCAAATGGGAAAAGGAAGAAGCCATGCCGAGTCAGGGGAGGGGGGGGGAGAAGTCAAGGAAAATTCAGAAGGAAAAGAGGAGTCGGTGGCAATAAAATATGAAAGAGCCCAACCCACTCGCCCAAACCCCAACCCCAAACCCCCTAAAAACAACAAAGGACTTGGAAAATGGTGAATGGGGTAATGGGTCTCAATTTTGTCGTTTTTCAATTAGTCAAAATTT
Organism: Drosophila bipectinata; assembly: GCF_030179905.1. Classification (NCBI taxonomy): domain Eukaryota; kingdom Metazoa; phylum Arthropoda; class Insecta; order Diptera; family Drosophilidae; genus Drosophila; species Drosophila bipectinata. Next base: position 851,054 of record NC_091734.1, on the reverse strand, counting down.
TGTTGCGCGTCTCTGATTAAAATTCGCCCGGAGCTTAAATAGTTTTTCAAGCATTTTAATGGCCCATTAAACGGAAACAATCAAGACCCAGAAAGGGCTAAAAGGAGAGTGAGACTGTACTCTATGGGCCAAGTCAAGAAATATAAAGTCAAGAAGCTACGTACAGAGAAAGAAACTAAAATATCTAGATTCTAGATTTTAGAAGCATATATGTATTATTAAAACTTACTTAGACCATAAGACTTGTTTTTTTTAATTATCGATTGGTTTGAAATTTATAAATTGCCTCAAAAGTACTTTAATTAGCCAATAAACTAAGCCTTTGTAAACCTTATTATCGAAATTATCGATTTCTTATCAAAAAATGTAATAAAAACAAATATTTCTTTCTGTGCAGCTTAGGTGAGTCTGCTGCCATGGAATGAAGCGAATGACAGCCCTTTTGAGTGTCCTGGCCATTTGTGTTGCTCATTTCGTCCTGCTTGTCCTTTTTGTCCTGCACTTGACAATGCAATTTGCGGCAGATTGCAGATTTTAGATTTCTGCACTGCAGTTTATAGAGATTTTTTGTTACATTTAACTTTTATTTTTTTTTTTGTTTTTGGTTTTGCTCGTTGGTCATCATCATAGAATACTCAGTATTCAGTGCCTGACAACTGCTGTCTGGTCGACATTCATTGCATTAGTTTTTCGAAGTTTAGGTTCTTTTTTTTTTTTGGGGGCAGTATTTGGTTTTGTACTGTGTCTTTTTGTGGCAGAAGCAGAACAATTAGGTGGAGGGGTAAGTCCATTTCCTGGCCTGCTATCAAATGCAAATTCCATTCGCCAGTTGGCAGTTGCCAACAACGAAAAAGCTAAAAAGCCAAAAAGCCAACAGGCCAAAAACCAGCAGAAGTAGAACCAGAATCAGAAGCCGAAGCCGAAGCAGAAGCAGGAAGACCAGTGGGTTCATTAATGCAAAAATATGCGTAAAGTTTCTGGGGCCCGCATTCGCATTTCGCACTAGCATTTGCCCAGGAATTCCTAACATGGCCATAACACACACATCTTGTGTGTGTGTGTGTGTGGGCCAACTTTCCAGGATGTGCGGGCTGACCTGACTCCGCACCCACACGATTCATTTGTATCGACTAGAAAATTCAAGGCAAGTTCGTGAAAACAATCCTTGGCAATTATGTATGGGCTTTTGCCTTTTAATGAGTGCTGGAAATATTTGAACTGAAAACTTTGAATCCAGGGAGTTGTTTGAAAACCAAGAGGGAAATGTATTTCAAGCAAAAAAGTAACTTAGATGTATCTCAAATAGATTACATATACGCCCTGTGCAACAGGTGATGGCTTGCGTTACGTATACGCCCCGTGGAGCAGGCAAAAAATATAAAGCCAAGAAATACTTCTTAGTTATTTGTTTAATTTTTAAAAGCCAATTAAATAGAACTAAAACCAAAATATAAAAAAAAGACAAACCCTTACGAAAGTAATCACTAAAAAACCAAACATTACGCATACGCCCCGTGCAACAGGCAATGCCACTACGAGAACTACGAGGTCATAATGACTTTGTGATACACACACTAGCACACACAATGCTTTGACAATAATATCATTGAATCGAAACCAATAAGGGGGCCGGGCAGCCGGGGTTGAGAGGCTAATGAAATGCGAATCACATTTGCTGGATTGCCAAAGGACTCGCACAGGACAACCGGTCCTGCTTGTTTAGAGTCAGACCATCGCATATGAGTTGATGATGCGATGACAGCAGTGATGATTTTAATGATGATTTCGATGATGGTTTTGATGATGATGATGGCGATGATCAGGTCGTTTCCCTTCCCATGCCATCATGTGAGTGTGTGTGTCAGCTCATAATGTGTTTCCGCTTGCCTGATTCATTTAATTATGATTTCCGGTGTCGAGGCAAACAGCGAACCACGCACACGTGCTCATTATTACAGCTACTTGATTACTAGACGCCCTCCTCCCAAAAAAAAAAAAATACATATATACATCAGGGGACTCTTTCCTGCCACTCCTCGGCCTTCCAAAAAAAATATACATACAGAAAGGAGTAAGGATATAGTTTCTGTAACTGTTGAAATATACTCTTTCTATGTAAGGCCATTATGGTTATTAAAATATAGTTTTTCTGGAGTAAGGAGTATAAGAATAGTAATCCAAAAACCCAAAATTTATAAGCTTTGAACGTAAAACTGAAACTTTGTCCAAACTTTAAGGGGAAAATGGAATAAGCCAGACTGTGGTTAGGGTATAAAGCAAACCCATCAACAGCCATTCATCAACTCGACAAGCAACAATTTTGTGGCCCCTCTTTCTTACTCTTTCTAAAGCTATACAGCTTTCTTTTTCTCCCTCTTTTGCCCTCCCTTCCCATCTCTTTTCCTCTCCCCTATATATATATATACAAATGTAGACCCTATCCTTTTGCAATTTGCTTGTATTAGAAACTCATTTCCGTTTGTAATTGAGTCGCTTTTGCCAGCTGGTGCATATAGTAGTCTAGTGTAGAGTGTTGTGCCGGCTAGTGTTGGATGATGGGTGGATGGGTGAATATTTGGCTTATGGTTATGCAAATTAATGGGCTGGGGGACGTACTCTCAAATTGAAACCACACTCAATATGCGATTTGTGTTTTTGCAGAACCCTCGCCGCTCTACGACAACAATCACTATCATGAGGAATGTCTGCGCTGCAATTCCTGCGGTCTAAACCTAACCGGGCCCAATCAGAAACGGGCCAGGAGATTCAAGGTAAGTCATTTCCCCTACAAATGAAAATTAAATTACAAAAAAATTAATCAAAAGTGCCAGTTCAACACCTGATTAATGAGATTGAATTTTTTTTTTCGCGAGTTTTTGGTTATAAAAGATGAACTCATTTGAAATGCATTCGCTCATTTGGGTTGGAGAGACCATAAAAACGGTCTCATTACATCCAAAATGAGAATGACGGATGCACGTTTATGTTGCACGAACCGAGGCGAGACTGTGGCAAGTGCCTTAATCAAAATTACATACACATGTGGGCCATGAAAAATAATAAAAAATGAGTTGCGAATAAATCATTTAGAGCCGAGTCCTTGCTCCTCCAACTCACACTTGCCTCACATTTTCTGACATATATACATATTTTTTTGGCCCTTTTTTTCCAGAACCAGATACTGTGCGACCTGCATTTCGCGGACGTGGCCCTAATGGAGTGCTCCGATTTCATGCAACAATTGCGGAGCTTCAAGCCCCAATCCCTCGGATGCGCGGTTGCCAGGCGGAAGAGCTCCACCACGCTGATATTTCCACTGCCGCCGCAAGCATGTTCAGGTATGTGTGCGGTCTGTCCATACTGTTCGGTGGTACTATCATACACACACACACACTCACCTTTACACACTCATACAGGTACACAGGTACAGAGGCAGAGGCAGAGGCACATATTCCCAACAAGAGTATTATGCCTCGAAATCGCCACGGTTACCAAACTTTGCTGGCAAAGCCTCAGATATATCCCTTAAATTGGCGCAAATTTTCCTACTTAATTGGATTTCATATGGTTTCCGTTTAAAACATAAAGTCTTTAAGTTTTTCTTGATAATTTTAAGGGTGATTTCTTAAAAGCAGGCTTTTATCGCAGGCAGGACTTTAAAATATGGTTTCTAAATCTTCAAAGGGCTTTACGTTCCTCTGAAGACTTTAAAATTAAATAAAATAAATAAAATTAAATAAAATACTTTTACACCCTAAATGTAGAATTCTAAATATTTGTTTTATATTTATTTATTATTTAAAATTCTTTTTTAAATTTAAAATCAAACACAAATATAAAATGTATCAAGCCACCCGTCAAAAAAGAAAAAGAAACAACCATAGAAGTAAAGTAAGATTTCTAAAAAAAATTCAATAAATTTAAAAAATAAATTACAATGTATTTTAAACTTTTGAAATTAAAAATTAATCAATTTCCGCAATTTCAAATATATAATTTATTCAAGAGCGAAGCCCAAAACCCTTGTTTTTAATCCCGAAACCCAAACACAAATAAAAAAAATTTGCCAGGATATAAGCCGCTTCGAATAGGCAACCCTTTCGAAGGATAAACTTATGTTTTTTGTTGTTGTCTCAGTGTGTGTGTGTGTGTGTGCGTAAGTCTTAGGATGTCTATGGGTGTGAGTTTATAAGTGTATGTGTGTGCATGGCGTCATCATTATAATTCAAATGAGATTTGCGCGCACAGCAATCTACTCACTCACTCCCCCATCCACCCACCCACACACACACACTCACTCACTCACTCACACAGATATAGAAAGAAAAAAAAAGTGAAAGAGATGGCAAATAAAGGAGGAAAAGAGAAGGGTAAACGCGAGAGCGCCACGTCTACAAGTTGGAGAATGTTTGGCATTTTGCATAATAAAGTTGTTCAAACATATTTGACGTCGGGTTGCTCACTCACACAAATACAAATGCAAATACAAACATACACAGACACACACACACACACAACCAGATAGAACCGCCATTTTTCGCTGACATAAACTTTCAATTCGGTTTTCATTTTTTTTTACTTTATTTCCTTTCTCGTCTTCTTGCCATTTTTATTTATTTTATTTTCACTTGCAAACGATTTAATTAAAAAATCGCCCGTCTCTCCTCAGATATGTGGAATTATACAGAACATATCTTAATATTATTTATCAGTTTGCCAGATATCCGTCTATATAGTAGTATAAAATATATATAAAATGTACACATGTAAGCCCTGCTATGCCAGCAGGAATGCAAAGTTTATTAACTGGATTTTTATTACGAAACTTTTGCCGGGGCTTCTGCTGGTTTTTGTGTGTGCCCCCCCTTTGATCCCCCCTTTGGTCTCGTTTTCCCTCCTTCCCTCCTTTTTTTGGCGTCCATTTTAATTACAATATGCCGAAAATACGTTGGGAAATGGAAATACTGGCTACTGGTGGAAATTCGAAATGCCAGAAAAAAATATATGTACCAGATGCCAGCAGTCTGGGAGGGATCTGGGAGAAGTTAAATATTAAATACTATTGCCAGTTAAATATTATTGACAGGGCCCAGTTGCCAATAAACGATTATATCGTTCACTATTCTTTCAAGTGCTTCTCATTTACTGACAATTTTAATTAATTGAAATGATTTTGAACAAAAAATAACAAACATGTTGGTTTAGTTTCAGTTTCATTTCAGAGTTCAGAGTTCAGAAAAGCTGAATGAGTTGCAACTTGACACGTTGGCAACTCCACAAAAAAAATATCCCTACATCCGCATCCGTATTAATGCTCAGCTGCGCTCATTTGAAGCGACATTAAGTGTGCACTCGAGTAAAGTGATTTGATGCATGTCACATTTGAGTGCAGCACTTGCTGCTTAGAAACGCGACATCCAGTTGCCCTCCCCTCCTCCTCCATAGGATATCCCCCTTCCAGGATATGGTATATATATATATATATATCCTTTACAAATACTCGTGTACATGTGCCTGGGAAAGGGGGCTACAATTGTTTGCAGTTGCAACAAAGTCAAGAGCGTGGAAGTACAATGCTCGCAGTCGGTTCCCCCTTTTTCCTATTTATTTGCTTTTAGATTTTTTGAAAAGCTAAATCGATCGGTTCTGTATCAGCTTTAATAGATTTTTTGTCGGGGGTGTTTTTTAAAGAACCCCTTTCTGTAAAGCCTCCATTGCCTTGCCTGCATTACCTTGTGTGGCTTAATGCTCTTAGCCTGGATAAGACCATAAAGCCCATACTGGCTATCTTTTTCTGAACTCGCTAATGGGCCAATTTTATCCCAGAATCCTGGCAACAGTCACGCACAATAATTCGCCCTCCTTGAACTGACTTTTCAACTCTGGATTTTGGTCTCTCTTACCCTCTTTTTGGGAGTCCAGCGCCTTTGGCCTTTTCCGTTTCCGTTTCCGTTGCCATTTCCGTTTCCGTTTCTGGCCAAAAACAGAACCTATAGTATTTCATAAATTTAATTGTCACGTACTCACATGCCTTCCTCCCAAAACCCAGAACTCTATCTGTATTTGTATTTCCAACTGTAACTGTAACTGTTACTGGTCTGTATACGTATCCTTGTTGCTTCAGCATCGACTTCCTTTTCTTTTTTTTTTTTGGTTATATGTATAATACGTGTTTATAACTCTCGTGCGCGATTTGGGCCATAAACGTGTGCTCCGTGACCTACGTGGCGTATACGTTACTTCAGACGCGCTAAATGATTTATTTACTGCATTTATTTAATCTATTTGATGACCCTGGGAGATCGACCCAGGACCAGGGACCAAGGATCTTAAAGTCTGGGCTTTGCTTAATTTTTTCCAGGAATTTTTATAACGAAAAGTTTTAAAATGGAAGCTCTTATTCTTTCGAGCTTCCAGGCATTAATTTCCTCATTGTCCTTTGAACATAATTGTATATATTCGCAGATTGTATATATCTTCCATTATTCAGGAGCTTTGTCATTTGGTTTTGGCCATAAATTTGGGCTACTGAATGGCAGAGGAGATCCTGGCCATCTCTCACCTGGCCGAAAAGGCATTTACATTTTAATATGCATTATTAGCGGGATAATTGTTTGAGGATATTGCCTAAGAATAGACAGGCAGAATGGCTGGCTACCCGCCAGGATACCCGGCAGGCAGTCATAAAAACACGTCGCCCCCCCCCGTACTCTACTCTATTTGAGGATGAGCCACGCCCCCCGTTTGCCACGCACCACCCCCTCTGGCACACCGTCTGTCAATTTATCACTTTGCCATTCCATTTTGGTATTGGCCACGCCCCCTAGCCCCAGCCCTAGCCCCAGCCCATCCAGCCCTGGTGCCCCCGCCTGAAGTTGGCTGTCATTTGCTGCCATAATAAATTCAAAAGCCCGCCATGAAAAGGAAAAATTGTCGCGCACTTTTAACGTTCATTTGTCAGTTGTGTTTTTTTTTCCAGAAGTAGGAGCAGGTTTTCCTTTTATTTCCATTTTTTTTTTTTTGTCTATGTTGTGCGGCTCCTTCATCATTGTTTGCCATTTTTAATATTTTAATATGTTCTGGCACGCATTCTGTGTCTCATTTGTTGAATGAAAAATGATTTTAATTTATGCCCGACTTGTCTATTTATTAAATATGATGTTCTAAGGGAATATTTATGAGTCAGAGCACACCCAGTGGCCTGTTTTGCTCTTTTTTTTTTGGCCAAAAAAAAATCATTTTAATTAATATCGAACATCGAACCAAAGGCACAAAAACCACAAAATCTCCAGCCAAGTCTTTGAATTTATTAGAAAGCCACAAAGCCAAACTATCAATTGCCAAAAACCATTTCGATAAATTACAAACAAAATAAAAGAAATGAAATTTATATTTCCTACCTGACTTGTCTTGAATTTCAGAAATTAAGACACAACCAATTAAAAGGCATACCTGGGACATTCAAAGGACAATACAAAGCGTCTCAGAAACCGCATTCACAAATCACAAAATTCCAAAAGTACTTCCCTTCCAGCCGTTGCATTCGAAATTAAATTAATATTTTGCCTTTAGTGCGGTTGCTTTTCATTTCTCTGTCCATTTTGTCAAAGACATCCTTGCCGAATTTCAGACAATTATTCAGGACATTGTTATCCATTGACGGGTCTCGAAGGCAGGAAATAAATAAGCATTTAGAATAAAATTATATTTAATTAAGATTCTGTATACAATTATGAGGGTTTTTTTTTTAAATATTATTTATAGATAGTTTTAAACGTACCTATTTATTTCTTAATTAATAACTAAATCCAAGAAAAAAAGGACCCTAAGTCTAAGACTTGATTCTCATTTAAATTGGTAATGTATTCTAGACATTGTTTATCAATTAAGGTAAGAATTTCGTATTCAGTATTCCGGGTCAGTAAACAAACTGTGTAAGGATGTGTTGTGTCCTGTGTCTTGTGTCCTTTTAATGCGGCTAAGCTAAATGGAAAAAGCAAACTTTTGTGTCACCCACATACAGACACAAACTAGTAGTGACCTCCTGTCAATAAGCAATTATTATCCTGCTGACGTGGCAGCAACAAAAACGACCAAAATGACGAAAAAAAAAGGTAAAAGGTGGCACGTAGCCTGGTGTGGCACGTGGCCGCCAATTTAAGCCTCTTAAATGTACCGAAAAAGCAATTAAAATACAATCAATATGCTTTTTGGCCTCTAGCCGCCCCTTCCCTACCAGCCCAATTGGCGATGGACTTTCCGCGAATTACGGATGAGCTGATGGCTGAATCGCCGGATATTGTCATCCCTTTGCGGTGGCGGCTCCTTCAGCGTATTCTTGTCCTCCACCGTCCGATAATGCTGCAACTGGCCCAGCTCTAGGGGCACGGAATCGGGGGCACAGGCGTCATACCAGGCGAGTGGAAAGTGATTGTGCAACAGTGTCACCGAGCCGGTATTGTGTAAACATTTCGCCGCAAGCCAGGGATCCAAATGCTTGGCCACTCGCGTCAAATGCGACAACATCGGAAAGTCCTGCGGTATTTTGGGATCCGCCGGCAATTCCTTCGGATAGTAGACGTTATTAAAGCAATAGCTGCTTCGCGAGGAGCAGTTCACGTCGCGGGTAACCAGTTCCCGGAGCAGATCGGGCCAATTGGTGCAGTTGCCGAGGGGCATCGGCACCTCGTCCACATCCATCACGGCTATGTAGTCGAAGTCGTACATGTTCCTGTACAGACAGTCGTTGTACAGTAGAACCTCGTTGAGGCGCATGCCCAGCAGCTCGTCCTCCTTCCTCACGTTGAGCAGCTGGTACGGCCTGTAGTCCAGGTAGCCGTCGTTCGTGTACTTCGCCAAGGTCCTTGAGGTGTTTGCATGCAGCCCCCCAATGTCATAGGCCGTTACCCGGACAGCTCCCAGGATCTTCATCATTTCCATCCACTCCACAATTCGCGGGGATATGTCCTCATCGGGAAAGCTCAGATACTTGACACAAATTCCAGTTCTCAGCTTGCCGTCCGATCGCATCCGTTCCTCGTCCTGGCTGGTCGGCGGCTGGACCACCTTCACCGCATTCTGGGCCACATTGCAGCGATCGTCGAACACGATGGCCACCAGCTGGGGAATCCGGCGCGAGTTCACCTGGAAGGTGAGCAGCGTGGGATAGGCCAGGTACTCCCTGTTGCCCCATTCCCGGTACCATCCCAGCTTGGTGTCGTGCAGCTCCGATATCTCCGCCTGGGACTCGCCCTCGAACCACATCTGACAGTAGGTGGTGGGATAGGGTCCTGTCACTGTACTGATCATGGCCAGGACCACTATCTCTGGTATCCGGGGCCTGCGATCGTAGTACGCTCCATAAATGTAGTATGTCAGGTTGCCGCCTCTGGTTTCTTGGAAGTGTGGATGCCGGAAGTTGATATTTTCGAATAGAGGATACGGGGCACACTCCTCCCTTTTCACCCAAAATGGGTCCTCGTTGGCTTTCAGAAAGTCCTGTATATCTTGTTCTTTATCTCCGTGATAGTCCAACACTTCAAGGTCCTCAACGTCTATCGAAAGTGTTAGAATAAGTCCTCAATCAAAATATCTTAAAGAAAAGGCCTAGCAACTCATATACCTGTAACCTGTCCTCTTGGATGAAATCTCTTGGCGGCGGGCAGGGGTCCTGAGTTGGGCTGGCCCAGGCGAGTGAATAGGAAGAGACAGAATCCGCTCAAGAAACAGACCAGAGGCGTCCTAAAACTTCGGCAGAGCTTGAAGACCATTGCGTTTGAACTGCCACCGGTCACTGGAGGTATCTCTGACTTTGTCAAATACTTAAACATGATAGCCCAAACTAGTTGTTTGATAAGAGACGAGAAGACTGCGCTGATAAGGAACTTTGCTGGGGGCTGCAATGAGCAATTTTGATAATTGAAAGTTGCGAATATTTTCACACAACATACAAACAAGTAAAAAGTGCAATAGTATCTCTCCCAGAAACATAAAAGTCTTTATTTTGTTTCTAGCCATATTTTTAGCCATATCTCAGTTGTTGGCTCCTTATCTCTGGCCCATTGAGGGAACATAATGAAATAAAAAGTCAGGACTATAAACAAATTTGCTAAATTGAAAAAAGAAATGAATGAAAGTTACTAAAAATAGTTCTCTAGTACATTCATTGATTAACAAGTTTGGGGGAATATTTTCCAAAAAGTAACCTCACAAAACGTCTCATTCAGATTAAGCTTCTCATGTATCGCTCGAAATTGGCCAATTTTTGGCAATTGGTGATTGAAGATTGGGGCCAGACGGTAGGAGGGGTAAAAAAAAAATAAAATAAATAAAAAATCGAAAAAAAGGGAACCCTAACAAGCGGCAAACAAGCCAAGTCCCCGGCTGGAAGACATTATTATGTACGTCAGCGTCGATTTCGATGTCGACGTTGCGTTAACTTGGCTCAAATGGCCAAAAATGACAAAAGCAGTTGGTCCCTCTGTCCGCCTGTCCGCCTGTCCCTCTGTCCGCTTGTCCGTCTGTCGTTTCCACTGAGCCTGCGGCTGAAATGTGAGTTTTCTCTCCAACAAAAAAAATATATATATATATGGGAGGGGGGGTCTGGAAAAATCAAGCAAGTGAGGGCGGAAAATTCCACCCCAAGGGGGCAGGGGAGAAAGTAATACCTACGTAGGCAGCAGCACCTGCATTAAATTATTGATTCGATTTCGCGCGCGGTTCGTTTTTATTGTAGCGAACTTTTTGTCTGAATGAATTGTAGCCGCCTGGCATTGTCAAAGTTTTGTGGCCACCCTCAGTAGGCATATATAGTATGTATATGTATATACAAATGTATATATTTCTATATACAATATAGGGTCATAAAAAAAATACCTGCCTGTCTGTCAGTCTGTCACGTTGCCTTTCCAATTTTCCACCATGTGTGTGTGTGTGTGTGTTTTGAGGAGCTGCCACGCCCAGAAACAGCATAACAATAATAACAACAACACCAGCAGACAAGCTGGAATTTATGTGAGCCATGGCAAGCGTTTCCTTGAATGAATACACTCAGAAATATTACATGTTATGAACAAAATTATTAAATTATAAGTCTCTCTTTTGAAAATATTCTCAAAACTAACCCAAAAAATATTTAATTTTTTCTTTATAACCCTTGAAAAAAATCAGAGCCCTTTCTCTCAGTGTAATTGCTGAGCACATAGGACTCTTACGCACACATGTGTATCGCAAACAAGACATAATCAATCACTTAACCCAAAAACGCACACCAAACGTTCGTTTCAATTAAAGTTTCGTTTTCATTCACTTAGCCAGTTGGGGGGAAGGGTCATAGAACTTAGAAAAAAAATAGCAAAATCACTACGTACACTGTGCGAAATGGCCAAGGCAATTATTGGAATTACTTTCATGAATAATGATAGTTGCAGATTCCCAGGCATCATCATAAATTATTCACTTTTTCTTGCGACTAACTTAAGATTCATTTATTACTTTTCCATTTACTAATTGCATTTATGTTTGCAGCTTAATATTTTCTGGGAAATTGTAGACTTTTCTTACTCATTGAGATCCTCTTTCTTTTAATTAAAAATACAAAATATCAATTTCGTAAGGATTTCATCTTTCAAATTTAATTTTCACTCTTCAATGATTTACGAATTTTTAATGAAATTTTTAGGATTGCCTTGAATTTAATAACTATTTATATTGTTTTCATAATTTCATTTTCATGTTTAATTGATTTCTTTCCCTTCCAAAAACTTATCATATCCAGAGCCCAAAACTTTCTTATTTTTCTGGTAAACAGGAGCGGTAGGACATACATGCATATATGAAAAACCGGAAGCTTTCAATTTCCTTTGCTGACGCCTGGTTTTCTATATGAATTACCAAGGATTTTTTTTGGTTTCGGTTGAGGTTTGGCCCAGTTTTCGGTTGTTGTTCGTTTCTTTGCATACTTTTCGGCGCACATAATTCGCATATCATCGGGTTGGAATAAAATAAAATGGAGAAAGTTCAGGGAAAGAAGCGTCATAACTTTGATGCAAAGGCAACGTTTTAATACTCTATTAAAGTTTGAATTATTATAAAATTTTAAGACTTGCCATCGATGAGATTTTATTAAAATTCGACTTTGAAAAGAATTTTATTTTTGGCGCCAAAGGCAACTTCTAGAAAAGGGTATAGAAAAAGAAAAACAAAGACTACGCCCGTAGAAATCACGGAATCTGTTGCTCCACCGTAATTGAAGCAATGACGCAAGCAAGAAATAAAACAAACCCACTCCACTCTCTACGGCATTTCAATGCCTTGGCTCGATTTTCTCCGTGATTACTCGCTCGAAAGTAATTTGTTTTCATAGGACACGAAAGTCGTCTGTTCGCGACAAGGACAAAGGCAAGTGTAAAGCTAAATGTCCTTTAAATGTGCCAACAATTGTTGAATCTAAAGGCATACTAAATATTTAAGATGATTATAGTTTTTTGAAAAAAAAAAAGATTTATAAAGCCCCAATTTATTTCTGAAGTCATAAGGCAAAGGGCAAGTGCCACCGGATCTACCCTGAAATCACATTTTGTGGGACACTTAGCATAATTTAGCACTTCATTTTCGTGAAGAAAAAAAAAGCGAAAACCGCGACAGCTGCCTGAACGAAAACTTTTCAGCACACACTGTGACAGGGCCACGCCCACTTTGTAGTATTTCGGCATTAGGTTGCAAAGTGATTATGATGCCCCCGAGGCAGCAAAAAAATAAATCTCCCGAACATACCCATAGACATGAATATTTTACCCTCACCATCATATCGTCTTCTTTGTTGCAAATAATCCTTTATTCTTTCGACCAAAAAAAATAAAATAAAAATTGTCAAGGGCAACAAATTCCACCTGCGATGACATGAATCTCACGAATCTGAACATCAAAAGTATTTACACAAACAACAAAAAACACAAGAGTTTCCTGCGGTTCCAACTTTTCAAAAAAAAAAAAAGAGAAAAAAAAGTGTGAAATTACAGGCCATGCTCGTATATGATGCACGGACTTATTATAAAGTATTTTATTTTTGTGTGATTTATGTTTTTTTTTTCTTTTTCGTTTCAGGTAAATTGAATGGAAACTCCGAAAAGGGGGCTTTGAGGTTGGAGGTCGATGTCAGGATAAGTACTATATAATTTTAAGATTGACAAATTGATAATAATCCGACGACAAGTGCCGGCAAGTGCTCCTCTGTGGGTGGTTTCCGCGGTGGAATTATTATGAATGGGGGTTTTTTTTGGTGGAAATTTTAAAAATAATATCGATATATGTATATACTGAATCATTAAATAATTACAAGTTAATATTATTATTTTTAATATTTTTTGTTTCCGAAAATAAATCCTCTTGAACCACTCGTCCAATACTTGATGTTAAAAACCAAAAGTATTTGCCAATTTCGGGCATTTAATTACCATTCAGCTGGGTGGGTAACCAATATTGGATCGCTTATGCCACTTGACCCATGTCCATGGCCAAAAACGATACAAATGGCCAAAACCAGAAACCCCGAAAACCCAAAATTCTAAGTGGAAGTGGGAGGTGGGAGGTGGGAGGTGGTAGGTGGGAGTCGACATTTGCATTTTGGACTCTGGCCGACCGCAAAATTGCTGGCCAATGGCTTTGGCTTTGGCTTTTAAGGACGTGTGTCCTGTCGGCTCTTTGCAGCTTATTGGCCAATTTGCAACTTGATTAACAAAAGTGCATGAGGTCAGCCATTCGGCCTATATCTGATGATCATTACATTAGGCTCATTATGAGTCCTCATACACCAGGAGATTTTTAAATCCACTTTAATAAAGTTAAACCATATTGGAGATTGAATATGAAGAGATAAGTCTTCAGATACTTTTTAAGATGATTAATTTTAAAATTGAACAATCTTTTCAACATATATCCCAACATGTCAATACACCGTTTTGGTTTCGATTGTTTCGATAGCCGCAGGGTATCGGTAAATCGATTGCAGACACATTCAAAAGTTTCGCTTCAAGTGACGCATAATTCGAAAATTGAAATTTCCATCACGTACATGACGCCGACAGCGACGCCGACGCAACATCCACTTGTCAACATGAATTTCCAATTTTCTCTTTTTCCGGCCCCTTTTACCGACTCCCACCCACTTCTTACCGAAAAAGAAAATAAATAAAAAACCAAAACAAAACGGCATTGTTCTACCATGTGTGTGTATGAGTCTGAGAGGTTTTTTATTTAAAACTTAACTTTTGTAGGAAACTGCTAAAGATTTATTTCTTTTTAACAATTTTGTATTTTTTATACATGTCTATTTAATTTAAAAAATGTTTATTTTGTATAAAAACTTTAAGTTTTGTTTGAGAAACCAATGGGTAAGTTCTAAGCTCTTTTTCCTAAACACATAAGCTTAATACAAAAATGCTTAAACTTTTAAATAACTTTGAATTTTATCTAGAAAAAATAACCCTCGTAAAACTCAAAGATATTTAATTTGTTTTAATCATCTTTGTGGATATTTGTTTTCCTACAGAATCTAGATGATTCGGCAAAGGTCGGTCTATATTTTTTGGTTTATAACCCGCTGGCTAAGCATTTCTGTGACCAATTATAATTTAACAGCCCCCCCCCCCAGCCACGCCTCCTTTGCCCAAATTTTCCGCCGCTGACACATCAAACATTTTCGGGGGTCTTCGTAGTTTACAGAAAAAAAAAAACAGAACCATTTGCTGGTCGTTTTCTACGTTTTTTGATTAAACGCAAACAGGGTGGCTAACACAAAAAATTAGTTGGCTTTTATGCAAATGCCCGGCTGGGGGGCCAGAATATTTTTTTCCTCTTTTTTTTTTGTTGGCCATTTGAAAAGTGGCTGGAAAAGTGCTGCCCTATCGCTACCATCTGCAGGTAACCCCTTGTCAGAAAAAATCCAAGCCCCCTCCATGTTTTTTATTATCTCTTATTTGATATTTGCGCTTTAATGAATTTTAATGCCTTGGCCTTCTTCTCTGTTGCTTTTTTTTTGTTAAATTTTTAATAAGAAAAAATTTTAAGCTTACGCTTCAGGTTTTATTTTTTTTTTTTGGCGGGAGGGAGAGTTGAAAGATTTAAATTTGTTTTTCTTGACTTCAAGTCAAGGCCACAACACAAACCAAAAAAACCAAGCAAAACAAGCACAGGATACACAGGCACTGAAGCAACCGAAAAAAAATTAAAGAATATCACGCATACGCCACGTTGTTTCGCTGCATGTGAGAAAATTCCGTGGCTGGCATCGTTCACTGTAAATTGTAACCATCAAAGCGTTTTTTATCAGAGCCGCTTGGTGTTACTTCTTACAGTGAGTGAGCCAGCTGGAGCACACATTCAAATAAAAAAGACAAAAACCTAAAAAAAAAAGCAAGAATGTATTTAAAACCCTTTAAAAACGCGAAAATTTTCAATTGAAATTTGAATCTGATTTGTAAATCGGAAACGGAAATGGAACCGGTAGCGGAACCGGTACCGGAAACGGATACGGCAAAGTCGCCGTCAGCGGATGTGCTAGTGCAAGTGAAAGTGAAAGTGGAGGAGAAAGTGAAGTGGAATGCAATGGCAGCGTGATGCGATCATCTAACTAAATCCACCAGTGCACACACACTTACACACTCAGAAAAAAAAAGAAAACTATGGAGCAACTGGGCACAGACACTGAAACCACCACACACTGGCACTTTCACACACTTTCACACACATTCCACTTACTCATCGATACTTGTAAACTATCGATATCATCGATAATTTATCTACAAAATGGTTGAAAGGCTTTTGAAGAAAAGAAAAGTTAGTGATTAAAAATCTATATATAATGTTTTATTTATTTATTTTTAAGACTTTATTTATTAATTTTTTTATATTTTAAATTAAAATATTCATAGGGCTCTCATCTGGCAGGCTATTAGGACAAATTAGGCTTGATGCTGATCTTAGAAAGTTATCAAGAAATATAAATAATCGAAATAAATCGATAAAAATTAGAATCATCGACAAACCAATAAATCTACTAACATAATCGATTAGAAAAGCCCAAAAATCTCCATAAAAATCACCATAAAAACCTGGCAAATAGCTGACAACAAATCAATCCAAGTTTCCCGTGTTCCCTCGTATATGCCCAAAGGTAAAAAGCATTTCCTTCCAACCTAACTGGGAAACAACGAACCAAAAAAAAATAAAAAAAATACTAGTGGAATCCTTTCCGCCTCCCGACTGACTGATGGAAGGGGGGGCGTGGTCACTGCCGTCACGTTGCAATCGTTTGCCGTGACATGTGAAAATTTCCATTTTGAGCTCGGCAAAGGGTTATCATCACGTTCGAAGCTTTCGCTTCAACATTTGCAAAAAGTGGATTATGTGGCAGCCAGGACGACTGGGACTGGGACGAGGACGAGGACGACGAGATGGCACAACATTTCAAAAAGCTCTTAGCAAGCGAAGTCATAAAACTGTGATTCAATCTTAGATTTAGCTAGAATCGAAGCTAAATGGGCAAAAACTACTGCTGAAAAATCTATGAGAATTCCAAAGGGAGATTCCAAATCGAAACCAAAGAAGATTTAGTTTGGCTTTTAGTTAAGGGTACTAGTGAAGGTTGTTTAGTTTAATTTAAGGGGAATAAGATTTAATATTATATTAAGGCATATTTCCTTTTAATAATTATTTTAGTAGTTGATTTAAAGTGGTTTAATTAGCTTGAGATTCAATTTCTGCCTATTAGGCGTATACGTGATTTTTAAGTGCAACATTAGTCATAACTCCATTTATACTTATCGGATTCTTGAGAGTTATACCTTCTTGGTCTTATCTCTCAAAGTAATATAAGCTTAGATTGATTTACATATATTTAAATAAATTTCAAAGGGGTTGCATCAGGATTTTTTTGGTAAAATGAGTATAATTTTTGAAAGTAAGGTTTTAATGGGCAAATATAGTACTCAATGCGCTTAATTTGGAATGGTATAACACTTTGAAATCGGGCAAGTATTAGCCCAGCTATCAATGTAGGAAATTGGCTAAAACAGAACACTTTTAAGGTTTAAGAAAATATCTTAAATTAATGAAAGAAATTAATTCCTAGAGCCTAGTCAGCCAAAAAAATGTGTCCTTTTCTTGTGAATGAATTTTTCCCCCAACTTTTGTTTGCTTGATTTACTTTTTTGTATACATATATATATATTTTTTTTTTAACATTTATTTTTTGTAATTTGTTTGTTGTTTGTTTTGTTTGTCGTTTGATTCGTTCGATTCTTGCGTTTCCCTTTGCATCTTGACGGAATTGGTTTCCTTTTTACGTTTCACGTTTGACTTTTGTTCTTGTTTTCAGGACTTGTTTCGATTGTGGCCCATACCCTGCCTCCCGTCTCACTCATATCTATTGTTATTGGGCCTTTTGTACCTTGGCCAAGTTTGATAACGGAAAACGTGGAATTTGTTTGTTTTTTTTTCTTCTGGAAATGGCAGCTGAGTCCTGAAATCGAGATGAAATCGTAGCAGTGGCAAGCAGGAGGAAAAAAAAGAAAAGTAAAAGCAATTTCAACTTATGAATGATACTCCACCTCCCTGGCGTGTTTTCCAATTTCCATGACTTTGGTTCGAACCAAACCGAGGTAACAATTAATAGGCAATTCAAGAAATACAAGAAAAACAAGAAATTCAAGAAATATTGGATATAGAGTTTCCACTCCCTGCCATTTGTAATTGTTGACTCGCTGGCCTTATTTTGTCGCCATTGACATCATTAATGACACCCAGAGTGTCCTCCATTTAGGCCATCCAACTCCCCGGCTTAATGCAAGGCAAATAGCCATGGCTAAAAGGGAAAGTGCCTCCAAGGAAAGTTGAGCTTCTGGCCGAAAAACGATGCGCAACAAATTCAAATGGCAAGATAAAGAAAACAGCCAAAAAAAAAAAAATGTCAAGTGTTCTTCTTGACACGGGCCGGAAAATGGCAGGGGGAGTAGCCGGAGTAGGAGGGTGGTTGGGGCGCAAAAAAAGGAAAAAAAGAAAAATGGAAATGGAAATGGAGGCTGGAGTCCGGAGTCCTGGAGAAGATTTAGCCATGAATCCCATGAAAGAATGAAGAGTGACAGGCGATAGCCGAGGATAAACTTTACATACATATGCTATTCCTATTCCTGTTCCTATTCGTATTCCCATTCGATTTTGTATTCGATTTCTTAGTCCTTTTTGTGTTTGGCAGAATTCCATCCCTCCTGGCAGAGTCCTGGGCCAAAAATAGCCTCGATAAAACGCTAACAGAGCCATTAGCCATCATTTGTTGTTTGGCTCGAGATTTCCATCAAATTTTTGATTCAAGAAGTTTTTCAATAAAATTATAAATGGTTTGTTCGATTATTTGGTGGATTTACTGTTTAAATCTTAATTATTTATAAATTAAATCTTTTAAAACTTTTCTATTATTTCTTAATCCCCAAAAAACTATCACCAAACTCCCACCGCAAGCCAAACAAATTTGAAAATAAATAAATTTCCCGCAATGACCTTTTTTGCGGGAATTGACATTTAAAATATATTTTTTTTTATTTTATAACGCCTACATAACAAATATATATCTTCCGGCTGATCCAGGATGGTCCTCCCCAGGATGCCCTGTCCATTATCCGGCGAGTCATTTGCCAAATGCCAGGCCATTGTGCCGGCACTTTATGCTAATGCAATGTTGCGTGATCCTTGAAGGAATTGTCATCACCGCAGGGGAACTGGAAACTGGAAGTGGTAGCAGGACTCACTGGAAGCAGGCAGGATAATTTGGGGCAAGGGGGGGACGCATGGGCGTGGAGGCTTTGGTGAAAGGACGCTAATGGATTTCCATGGCGCATCAAAACATAAAAAGCAAACCAGATGAGTTGAGAGAAAAGTTGTGGGCAGAGGGGGGTGGCGAGGGGGGTCAGGCAGTGGGGGGCTTGTGTCACTTAAATGTGGCAACAAATTCCGCCCAGTCACCGAACAGGGTCAAAATGCATTGTTGGCCCGAAACTATGCAAAAATACAGAGTTTATATTTTGAGGCTATGGGTATTCTATTATTATTATATTTCTAGGTTCCTAAAAAGCTAAAAAAAATTTACATTAAACTAAGAATACTTTAAAACTTCATTTTATATAAAAATATTATAAACTTTTAAGAGATTTATGATTTTTAGAAAGAATTTCTTTCTTTAAGAATTTATTTCTAAATGAACTTTTTTCTATAAACCTTTTTAAAATATTTAACTTATTACTTGTTAGACTACCTTTAAATGTAAAAAAAAACTATATATATTTCTTTTTTTTTAAGTTTATTCTTTAATTCTAAATCCCCGGAAAAATAATAACAGTGTCATTGTCAAGTCCCTGGGGCTCTTAAAAATCCTTGTAAACCGCCAGTGCGTGAGCAAAAATTGAATAGTCCTTCGTTAAATGGAGGAATTGAGGAATTGATGGATTGATGATTGGATGGCTGGCTGGTTGGACGGTTGGTTGGATAAATGGGTAGATGGATGGTTTGACCCTTGAGTGGATGAGTCAGCAAAACTGTCAACGAACTAGAACCCCCCGCTCCTCGTGAATGGCATTAAAGAATCCAAAAAAAACGGATATGAATTTATAATTGTGGCTTATTTAATTGATTATTTCAATAATTTCAACTCTATAATGAAATTATTCCAATCTACAATTTTTGGTTGTATTTTATTTCAACCTCGTGAGCAAAAAAATGCGGGCTCTGTTTATTTAATTTTGTTCAACCAATATTTACACCTGCAGCTGTATATTTGCGGTTTTTTGTTGCAGTTGTTGTTGGTCTTGGGTTGCAAATTGAATTCAAATTGCAACACGAGTCCTGTACACACAATTGTGTGTTCTATGAGCTCCATGTGTCCATCATACAAATCAACACAATCGCATCTCAATTTCGGGGGGCCTTTGGCAAATGTTTGTTCTCGTTTTCATCTTGTTACCCAAATACTAAATTACGCATACGCCATGTGGGCTGAACGACAGCTGAACGCATTTCCCGGCGGGGTTTACGGGATTACGCCTATTTGGATTAAACCCAATAATAGAGTGGTGTTTAAATAACTGGAATACAAATGGGGAGACAACTAAATTGTTTGCACCGGAAAGCTTGTCAGTGAATGACAGGAAGACAGTCTATTTTCGGGTTGCAGGATATTGGGAAATGCATTGACAGGACTATTTGATTTGTAATTAGATTTGTGGTATCGAGGCATTTTTAATTAATTTTCTATAATTTTGAAATATCAAACATTGGCCTATAAGGATTTAAAGCCATTTTTATCCTAGTCTCCTTTAAAAAAAAAGGACCTCTCTTTATTGACTTTATTCTGGCTCGTTAATTTAGAGTTTCGCTTTCGGCCAATAGCTTCTCAGGTTATAGCCACTATCCAGCACTCGCCATCGCCCTGGCTGGGTGTCAGTTGGGCTGATTTGTTTGCCAGTGGATCCTGGATCCTGGCCAGTGGCCATTATCCCACCATGAAGATGAAATAGTTGCCCCATAGAGCACTTGGTTTTTTTTTTACTTTCAGCTGATGCTTGTTTTTCTCTTTTTGTTTTTTTTTTGTTTGCCGGAAGGCCAACAAACGATAGCCATCAATTCGGTTGTTTGTGTTGCATGTTGCAGCTGCAACACGAGATGTTGCTTCCACAAAACAAAAAGGAAATCGAGAAAGAAAATGCCAAAAAAAAAAAAGAAAGCAAAGTTACGCCATGAAAAATGAACCGGACAGGATGTTATTTATATTTGAAGACCCTGGAGGGGGATGGAGGGAAGTTAAAGCCAAGATGCGTAAATCCAAATGACCCCAAATGGGGCAAGATGGCGGAGGCTGAGGGCTGAGGGCGGCTTAACTGGCCTTAAAAAATAAAATATATAGCATATCCGCGGGCGCTCGGCACGCAATTTACACGCACCGCACAAAATCTGACCAGAAACACCCGAACCCACGAAACCCCCCCACAAAAGTACGGAATCTTGGAACCAAACCGACATTCTGCATTCCACATCCGACAGTCGTAACCATAACTGGAAGGTCAGGGCTAGAAGAAGTCGTTCTCAGAATTATAACGACTTTTATGAGATGCCTTTCGAGAGGTTTAATTAATACTATTATTATTAAATGGTTAATTAATTATATGTTTTTCTTCTCGAAAAAATATATAATAATTTTTTATTATTAAAAAATCTGTTAAATATAGTTCCAAAAGTATCCCCCTTATAGATAGAGTATCCAAAGCCTAGACACGACCGCGAGCAAGCGATTTCATAGCCTACTTAGCGGCGCACGCTGCGAGTTATTCAAATTTGAATTAGGCAGCGGCAGACCGAGGCAACATTTTATGGCTCTCAGTGTCTGTCTGCCGCCATGTGGGTTCCACACTGTATACATAGAGTACATATAGTATACACACACCCCAAGACACCCGAAAAATGTGCAGCAGCTGTGTGGGAGGGCAAAGAAAACTTGCGGCATAAAATGTGTGGCACATGTGACGCAAACGGCAAACGGCAGACGGCAGACTGCGAACGGTGGACGGTGAGCGCTCCTTAATTAGATCATAGTTCCTTTTTCGGGTCGGGACAGAGCATTTTACTGCCATCTGAGGAACACGAAAAACCAGGAGTGGGAGGGAGTCTGTGCAGGACCTGCTGTCAGGACTTTAGTCGTGAACTCAGTCAAGAGCAGAGGCATCAGCCACCCACACCCACAACAGGACGAAAAACACCAAACATCCTGCCATCATCATTTTAGCTGCACGGTGGGGCAAGTCTCTATAAAATGAGTATTATTATTTATTATATATTATTATTTATTATTTAAATTTAAAAAGTAATAAAATCTTACAGTATTTTTAATTCTAGATAGTAATCCTGGGGTTTAAGAGCTTTATTATTTTATGTATTAGATATTTTATATTTTCTATTAGTTCCTTCTTTTCTTATTAATATTTATTCCAATTATTTTTACAAAAATAAGATAGAACTTGCCACACTGTGTGGCTGAGAGTTGTGGCACATTATTGACTCACGCGCCGCATCGAATTTCCAACTCAATCATGGAAAAGGACGAAAGAAGGACCAAAGACGATTTGCAGGACGAGTGAGAGACAAAGTCAGAGGGGGGGGCCAGAAAAGTTTATGACTGGCAACTCACGCGTCGCCACTCGCCGGCGTTTACGGTATTTGCATTTTAATTGAATTGAACTAAATTATTTTGTTTAGAGTTGAAAAAGGAGAAGGCAGACGGCGAATGGCAAGGAATTGCGGGCATTCTCGCCTCAAAGTAGGCAACAGTTTTGAGCGAGAATGTAAAAGCCACAAGCCGCTAAAAAGTTGAACGAAACTTTGACATAAGACTGAAGACTAAGGACTTGCTTTCTTTCCACTGATGATGGGCAGGATGATGGGTTGCCTGATGGGTGGGGATTTGGTGGAAAACTTTTCCCATGGAAAGGGTTTATGGCCTGTGGCTGATTGGAAATGCACCCTAATCGGGTTGTAGGACGGGTTGCGGCGGCTGCGAAACTAAAAACTGTCCAAAAACTGCCTTCGAAATTAAGAGTTTCAGAGCTGAAAACTTCTTGTAACACATTCTGGTAAGGTATTTCCATTCAACTTCCACCTGGTTTACCGTGAGATGCCTGTGGAATTACTTTGATTGTGCGGTAAACTTTAAGACTCGACAATTTCATTCATTACTAATTAATTTATCGCATTAATATGACGCAGAGACAGTTCATTTAATTAAGATTGATGCAATTACTTGGGCGGCAATCGGAATGTTGAGTCTTTTTAAGCAGCTACTTAAATGCAATTTATAGCCACTAAGGTTTCTGCTTTAATTTGAAGGACTTCAAGTTTAATATTCAAGTCCTTTCGAAAGGGTTTTATATTTTTTTAAAGGTTCGGAATATAAAATTCAATGGTTGGGGGTTTATTTTGATTTTATTCAATTTTAAAGAATTTATTGCCGAAAAAAAAATTTACAAAATAAAATATAAAAGCCTCCTCCTCCTCGCTTCTCAAAAGCTGTACCTAACAAAGACAGCCAATAACAAAAAATTCTATACAAAATATCAAAAATACTAACAAAAAATTATTTTAAAAAATACCTATAACATCTTCATTTTCAGATGAGTTCTGTGAGGAGTATCCACACAATCTGATGCCCACGCCGGGCTACTGGATCGAGTGCTCCAGGCAGAAGATCACGATGCCCACTCCCCATACCATCTGGGATGAGAGCGATTCGGAGCACGAGGACATCCGGGCAGGCAGTGCCAGTGATGCCTATTTGGAGAGAGAGTGCAGTGATCTCTACGAGGATGACGAGGACTCGGAGGCCACACCAAGGTTGGCCTTTATTTAGTTTATTTTTTTATTTCGTTTCTTTAACTAGTATTTTGTTTGGTAGTCCCCGAAAAAAGACAACCATTGAGGAGCAGTGGGACCAGCAGGGAGCCTTTGAACTGATCTCCGTGGAACAGGAGACGTACGAAAAGTATTTCTATGGCACCGAACACTGGAACTACTTTACCAGCGACGAGGACCTGGGTCCTGTCATCCTCTCCATTAAACAGGAGACCCTCAATGGGCGTGACCAGTTCCGTATTCTGGTTAGAGCGGGATCCTATACCGTACATGGACTGATACCGGCGTCATGTGTGTTTGCCGATAGGTAAGTTATCCTTAAAAATATCCTATTCTTTTAATATATTTTTGTAAATATTATTTTTGCAGATATAATCGCGAAGAGGTAGTTAGGTCTTTAGGTAAAGAAGTTAATTTAAATCCACCTTTAACGTTAGGACAATTGCCCGATACGCCGGAGGAATTATTAAAATTAGATCAGGTTGGTATTTTTTTACTAAATACTTTTAAAATAATACTTACTTGATATATTATCTCTTTAAAGGTTTTTATAAAATCAGAATTAAAAGTCGGCGTTATATTTGTCAAAGAGGATCAGTATACTGAAGAGCAAATTCTGGACAATAATGAAAACTCACCGCTCTTCGACGAGTTCCTCACTTTGCTGGGCGATCGAGTACGCCTGCGCGGCTTTGACAAATACAAAGGTGGCCTTGATACAGTTCACGACCTAACAGGTTCGATTTTAATTTAAAATTACTTATTAAAAAATTATGAAAAAAATATGTTAAAATTTGAAGGTCTCTTCTCCGTCTATACAAATTGGCGTAACATCGAGATCATGTTCCATGTATCCACATTGCTACCCTATGAGAAGCACGATCCCCAAAAGTTGCAAAGGAAACGCCACATCGGCAATGATATTGTGTGTGTGGTGTTCTTGGAGGCGGATAATACTAGATTCAGTCCAGCCTGTATCAAAAGTCATTTCCTGCACACTTTTATATTGGTAAGGAATATTTTAAATAATTTTTTTTAGGCTATTTCTTTAGTATTTTTTGCATTTTAAAGGTTCGTGTCTCGGCTCGAATAAAACATAAGCCCACCCGGTATGAGGTTTCTGTGGTGACGAGAGACGAAGTGGGTGCCTACAAGCCATATCTTTGGGAGCAGTCGGTATTCGAGAAGGGACCCATGTTCCGGTAAGTCATCTATAAGGATACTCCACATCGATTCCAAGCCTAAGAGTTCCCAAAACCCAAAAAAAAAAACAAAACCCATTTAATATTCACAGGGAATGGCTGCTGACGAAGATTGTGAATGGAGAGAGGGCCTCGTATTCGGCACCGAAATTCGCCAGGATGCAGGAAAGGACTCGGTCACAGATGCTGGAGGATCTGGTGATGAATCTATCGAATCATGCCGAAACTGGACAAATACCGAAGCCATATCGTCGCGGAAGTTGGCGGCCCATCGGTGAGGATGAATATTTCAGAATGTTGCATGCCCGTGTCCTTGACAACAACACTAAGACAAATGCAACAATGCAACAACAACAACATGAACAACAACAGCAGCAGCAGCAACATGTACAACATGCAACACACAATATATGTTGTTATTGCAACAATATGGAGTTGGAATTGACTGTTGCTGCTTACAACACAACAACAACAATACACAGACACACAACACTACAACAACAAAAACAACAACAACAAGAATATATAGAGAACCAACAACAACAACAACAACTACAGCTAAAGCAACAACTATTGCTACTGCAACAACAACATCAACTACAACAATCAACATCGTCTCTAGCACACACATCATGTTGTGCCATGTTGCATCTGTGTGTGAGGCATAGTATGTGTGCCACGCCCCTGCTGCCCCGTCCTCCTCCCAGCATGTGCTTGTGCTTTTTTGTACCATTTTTTTTTTGTTAAGTGTATTCCAGGCTTTAAAGAAATGAGACTGAGACTCAAGATTTATAAACAAATCGCGACAACAAATTGCAGACATTACGGTGTCCTGGAAAGAAAATAGAAAAAAAAACCGGGGGATGGGTGAGAAAGGAGAGTGGGAGAAAGTAGAAAAGAAAGAAAGAAAGAAAGGCGACATTTGCATTTCCTCAGAGTTAGCGAGTATGTTTGATTAATCGTTTTGTCTTGCTTTCGCTTGAACTTTCACTAGACCGAAGGATAAGGGGAGTGGGAGTGGGAGAAGAAGAATGATGGGTTGACACACCCCCCTTACAAACACACACACACACACACTGACACTTCCGCTTCCGCCATTAACACATCCGGTTTTTGGCTTCTGGCCCACCGGAAACGCGCAGTCATGTCACACAAGTCGCTGTCTCGCCTTCTCTTTCTTGCTAACTGCTCTGGTTGTCTCACTCTCTCTCTCTCTTTCCCTCTGGACAATCTGCTTGTACCGTTATCTGTCAAACACCACCCCTCAAAAAAAAAAAACCACTCTGATTTTATTCGTATGTCGTTTGGTTGTCCGGCCAAGAAATATTGTTCATGTTTGTGTTTCAGTTGGGTTGGGGTGGGGTTGGGTGGAAATCTTTTGTTTTAACACCCGAGAGCACCCCCATCTACCCGCCAAACCCCACCACCCAGCCAAGGTTGTTGTTGTTGTTGTTGGTAATGTTGTTGTTGCCGTCAGTTTGTTGTTGTGATTTTGTTTAGATTTCTTGTTATTTATTTGTTGCTATTTGTTGCATTCAAAATCAACACACACACCAGTCTAATTTGATTTATTTCTGCACAAGGCACCAGTATAATATTAAAGATTTAAGGTTTAGGATCTTTAAACTCAACACCTTATACCTATTTCCTTGACCACAACTGTTCTCCCACACATATGGTCACTTGACTGGAGAAAGGTAAAGAAATGGAAATGGCCATGGAAATGGAAGTAATACCCCATGGGTCTTCCACAGCCGAACTATGCATATTAAAATTATGCAAATTAGAAATGCCATAGATGGGTCTTGGCATTTCCATTCTCCAAAGCCAATTCGATGGGGAATCGCATAAATTCCTGAATTTCTGATTACTCAATTATTATCAGCCAGCGACCAAGAGGAATCGATTGTAATTATTCGATTGTACGGAAGTAAAAAATCACAACTTCCGCCTGAAATTATGGACTACTTCTTGACTTTCCCTAAAGTTAGACTTTAAATATATTTATTTAATTAAAAATTAATTCAATAGTTACCCTAAAGCTATAAAAAGCTATTACTTTACTGACCAACTAATACTTTAAGACGCATTTCCCACCTTCTCTGTTAGTTTCTGACATCTCCGGCCTTGGTTTAATTTATTTTATACATTTCCCATATTTTCCTTATAACTGTATTCACTTTAGCCATCTTATTCCTTTGTCCTTTTTGATATTGTGGCAGCATCTTCAGTGCTTGACAACAAAAGTTGCATGATTGATGGCATTAAAGGGCTGCCAAGTGGCAAGTGAAACCATTATGGTTGAAAACACTCCCTTTGAGGGGAAAATACCAAAATACACACTGTACAGACATACAATATATACACAACGACAGCTACACTGTAACAAATCATATTTGAAATATTTTATTAAAAGCATGAAAGGCATGTCTTTTAAATATAATTTCCTGGAATTAAAAAACAAAATAAATGTGAGTATTATTTATTTTAGGCCACATGCGACCCTCATCGCCCTTACTGGACTCTGTAAGAGATCAGTTCGAGGACTACGACCAGCTGGCCAAGGACTTTACCCGCGTATTCCTGAACGAAGAACCATCGTGCCTGACCAATGCCCACCTCTTCGACGTGGTCTTCCTGGTGGGTCAGTCCAAGCAGAAGGCGCGTTTCATTGGAGTTCGGGCGATACTGGGAGTGCGAAGTAGAGTTTTTCAGGTAAGTGTTTCAGTCTTAAGTTATAATTTAATTAAATAAAAATTTTAATAGAAATTATATTTATATTTTTATTGTTTTTGTTTTACAAATTTTCTTTAAAGAAAAAAAGAGACAACAGTGCGTATGAGTAATTTTGTTTTCTCAGCTTAATTAAGTATACGCCATGTGGGTTTCTTTTTTTTATATTTTTGTATTTTATGTTATATTTAAATGTAAAATTTAATAATTAACATTGTTTTTTTGTATTAAAATTAGTGTTAGCATTTTTAAAAGATTTTTTAAACCAATTATCTTTAAAAGACAACAGTGCGTATGGGTAACAAAGTTTTATAAGCTAATATATTAATCATACGCCTTTTAAACATTCTCAGGAAATGCTGTATGGTATCCAGACTGGATTTGGATCGCCGCAGATACCCGTAGCTGAGATCTTCGCCCGGCCAGCACCGTCACTAGTATCGCCCCAAAACCAGAAGCCGAAGAGCAACAACTATCTGACCGTACCGGACTCGGACTCCATCCGGCCGAAGAGTGTACCATCGTCGCCGATGGTGAAGCGGGCCTTCTCCCGGCTGGGTACCATTACGGCCGGATGGGGCCGATCCATACGGAACAAGAATACCAATCAATTGAATCCGGATGATAAAAAGAAGTGGATATCGTCGACAGATTGTTCGAGTAAGGGTTTATAGTCGGTGCAATGCAACCATATCGATGCGTGTTTTTGTTTTTCTCTTGTTTTCTTTTTTTTCTCTCGCTCTCTCTCTTTCTCTCCACGATATGTCTTTCTCTCTCTCTCTCTCGTAAAATATATCGTAAACAAAACTCTCGCTCGCTCGCTCTCTCCTGTGCGATTTCTGTGTTGATTTCTTCCTCCGCCTACACATTACGTATACGTCCACCGTCTGCGTCCTCGTTCTGCCAAAACAAAAAAATACCAAAAAAAACATACCAAAAACTTTGTAAATTAAAATACCAACGAACGTTAACCTCAAAAATTGCATCCTTGAACAAAAATACCAAATACTAATACCTGCAATTACAAAACGCACGCCGCACATCTTTGCCTCAAAATTTACAACTGCTCTACCGAATTCCAACTGACCTTCTTAAACATTTATATAAAAAAAAAAAACAAACATATGTTCTAAAACCTAAACCTACCAAACAATTGTCTTGTGTGAACTGTAATTACGAACTTTGAAAACTTTGAAACAAAAAAAAATCGAAACACCAAACCAACAAAAAATATTATATATAAATACTTGGTAATGGTGACAAATTCCTTGACGTTCTGTGACTATTATTTTGTACAATATATTCTATACTTTTGCTGAATTCGTAACTTGATTTTGATGCCTTAAATATTTGGGATATTTTGCACCCTTTTTGTACAAAATTGGCCTTTGATGTGATTTGATTTGCCTGCAAAAAAATATCTTGGAATATGTTTCCCGTATTTCTTATTTCTGATTTTCATTTTTATTGAATTCATCTCGATCCGATCCATTTCATATCGATTCGCCACACTGCCTGCATTTGAACTGTTATGTAACACCCATTTTGAACCATTGGATTACACCGTTATTGCGATCTCTTTCTATAACTCTCTGGCTCTCTCTTTCTGTCTGTCTAACTGGCTGTCTTTATCTCGTTTATTTTTTGGCACTACTACTAATACTACTACTTTTCCAACGGCCCTTCCCTCTACTCTACTCTCTCTCTCTTTCTATATATTTTATTTAAACAATATCTAAAAATAAATTCATACAACAAACATGAAAATTTGAATTAAACAACAATCAAAATTTTATCATTCTCTCATCTCAATCTTAAAAAATAAAATCGATCACGCCACTCAACATTTTGAACTTAATTTTTGGGTTTCCCCTTTTTCATTTATTTCGATCGAACCAACTGACTTTTTCTGAATTTCGCTTTTTCATTTGCGGTTGCGATTTTTCATTTGCATTTGCAATCGATTTATCGTTTGGTTTTCTTTGATTTCTGTAACGATTACCGATCACCCCCATGACCGATAACTGATACCAATCGAACGACTCCTCCCCCACGATACTACTGTAAACTGTGTACGAATACGAACAATCCTACACCCAATGGCGATTGCAGACAGGGACAGCAAGGACAAGGACAAGGATAAGCCGGGTAACAATCAGTTGGCGGTGCCACGCCTCTCCGTCTGCGCCGACGCCCAGAAGGTGGACCGGGCCAAGTTGGCCCAAACGGAGTTCAACATTATTGAATTCGATCCGGACACGTTTCGAGTGCTTTTGAATTATCTGCATACTGGGACTTGCCCCTTGACTTGTGTTTCCATACCAGGTGAGTTATTATTGCATTTAGAGATGGGAGACAGTCGATAGATATTTCGATAACGGCAGATTTGTCGATATATATAGAAGATCTTATTTTCTAGTATTTTTATACAATTTGTGTTAACTTTTACTTTGCTTCTGTTTAAAATAAGTAAAGCTAGGGATGGGAAATATACGATAGACCTTTTTAAACAATGTATATTTATCGATTTCTTATCGATTTTTTCGACTTCCTCAGGCCTTCTGTGCGCCGCCGAGCACTATGACCTGCCGGAGCTGCTGCAGGCCTGCTTCCATCACTGCAAGCAGTTCCTCCGGATCGAGGTGGTCTGCCCGATGCTCATCTCGCTGGAGAACTACTACTGGCGATACACATCCGCCTCCGAGCTGGTCAACATGATACTGTCCTTCGTGGAGAGCAAGGCCCATGCCCTGTTCAAGTGCCCGGAATTCCTACACCTCTCCGAGTCGATGGTCCAGATGATCATGTGCCGGGAACTCCAAACGCCCGAGATACGCAAGTTCGAAGCGATGCTGGCGTGGGCCCAGCACAAGGTGGCCAAGCTGAAGAATCACCCCAACAAGGATACCCAGTTCGAGTTCGAGTGCATCATGGAGAGGCTGACGAGGGACTTGAACCTGTGCCGGATATCGCCAAGTGAACTGCTCACCGTGGTCCTGCCCTCCAAGTCGATGAAGAACGAGAGGATCATGGAGACGCTGATGGTGCAGGTGAATCTCGGCACCTATCGAATGCCCGAGCTGGATGCGTACCGTCAGCAGTTGCGCCAGCAGGAGTCCGCCGAGGCCACCGTCCAGGTCCACCGGGGTGGATGAGACAGTAAGAATGTGAGTTTCGATTTGGATCAGCCGCAGCAGGCAACGCAGCAAATGCAGGACTCTCAGCCAGGACACTCTGATACGGATTCGGACTATCCACAAAGCCATGCCCATGCCATTGCCCCCGTTCCCGCTATGGATGCCCGCGCCTATGCCATGGCCTCCCTGGCCGCCGCCCTCGAGATGCAACAGCAGCAACAGCAGCCCCACCATTCCCATCATCCCCTCCTGCCACCCGGGCACAGTCTCCTCCAGCCGAATGCCCCGCGCGACGCCGCCGACGAGGAGGTGGAGCTGTACGCCAGTTTCGACACCGCCCCCAGCACCAGCCGGGTGGCCGCCCAGATGCAGGCCGCCAAGGAGGCGCGCCGCAAGCGGTGGGCCGCCGACGGGGCCAGCGGCAGCAGCGGGGACGGTGGCGGCAGCAGCGGCAGTGGTAGGCGGTATTAAAAAAAAATAATTTTTTTTCAAGTGTGAATGGGTTTTAATATTTTGTGTGATGGAAGGGCTAAAGAATATATTATTTATTACATTTTTAATACAAAAATTCAATATATCTTTTCCAGAAAAGTTTTACAATTGGAGTTCTTAAAAGATTATTTTAAGGAATTTTATTTTTCCCAATGAAACCTTGTCCGCAGGTCCGTTTTGTATTATATCCTATGGAAAATATAGAAAAATATCTTAGGTCCTTTGGAATATACTACATAGCCTTGCTTGGGATTGCCTTCCATGTCCGCTTGTCCTGGCCAGTCCGCCTGTATATTTATTTGTTTTAATATTTCTATACTTTTTGTAACAAAATTAAAGAAATTATTTAAAGTTATAGAGATATGTCACCTTCCAAATCCCCTTGTCCGTGTGTCCGCTTGTCCGCCAAAGTCACTAAATTTCAAAGATATCTAGGCCTCTAGCCTATTTTTTGGTATCTTGCATCACAAAAGTCGGAATAATGGGAACCGATCGACTGTACAATTGGCTATATATTCTATATTCTGTACAAGACCCACCCCTTGAAGTATGCATGATTATTTTTTTCGAGTGTCCTTATTTTTTTTTTAAGGAGAAACCCTCCGCTCGAGGAGGCAGGCTATACCGAAATAAAATCCAATCCAAATCGAAACTGACATTGTTAACTCTTACATTCACCCCGCGATGACAACTAAAAAAAAACCCAAAAACTAAAAGAAATTTAATGCAAAAATTTGCAAAAAATACCAAAAAAAATACCAAAAAAGATTGAAAGAAGCGAGCGGAAGGAAGCGGCGGCCCAAAACCCCACCAAACCCTCCCGCCCCCTCCTTCTAAATGGGAAAAAAAAGGATTTAGAATTTTCTACAAGTATTATCCAATGAAAAATATATATATATACAAAAGATATATATAATAATATGGATGTAATGTATTTGGTAGACTAGTTTGTTTAAGGAACTGTGGACTTTCGATTTTTGATACCCACAAAAATGCAGCAAGAATGGAAAAATGAGGAAAATTATGAAAAAAAAATAACAACAAATAACCAAAAAAAAAAGGAAAAACCATTTAAGAAAAAAAGACATTAAAACAAAAAAAAAACAAACGCTTACTGATGTAAAACAAAGACTTAAAACTAAAAAAAAAATAACAAACCATGAATGGAAAAGTTTAACATAAAAGAAGACAATTTTTTTAATCAATGTTATTGGAAAAAATGGAAAAATGTAAGCAAAAATAAATTCTTATTTCCCAAAAAAAAATACCCCAAATCCCCAAAAAACAAACTACAGAAATTTAACAAAAAAAAACGATGCTATATTATGTATTTAAATGTTTTAATGAATATTTGCAACCAAAATTCTAGCTGTTTGAATGGCTGCGTGTTTTTTTCCTGTTAATTTGTTACCAAAACCAAGTAAAAAATTAAATAAAAAAATGAACAAAAAAAATAAAACCAAAAAAGTTGGCTTGCACTTCTGCTGTGCTAAAAATATACATAAATATTATACAACAAACAACCAAAACTAAAAAATAACATTTAAATACATATATATACCTGTACATTATATACCATTAACTGTAATTATATATTTGTTGATATACACAATAAAACCAAAAAATTAATGAAAAAAATACAAAAAAAAAAACAAAAGTCCAGAAAATAAAACCCGAAGAACCGAATCAAACACACAATTGCAATATCTGAATGTTTTTTATGTGTATTCCCATTCAAATTTTAAATAAAAAACATGCAAATCCATAGCAGTTAAACATTAAAAATAAATATATACCGAATTCCTCCCAAAGTAAAAAGAGCATATGTGTATTTCCAAAATATTGAGAAACAGAATTGAATTACAAAACCAGAGAAGAAACAAAACTATAGAAACCTCTAGTTGATTGAGAAGCCCTTCTTAAACTTAGTTTCTCTAATTTTTTCACCTAAAAAAAATCCTTTTGATTTAAAGTCAAGTTTATTTTTTAACAGAGTATTGAAAAAAAAGGAAAAACTAAAATGTAAACGGCAGCATTTTCAAAAGGGTTTCACTTAAATGTTCAAAAACAAAAAGCATATATCAAAATTCAAGTCTAAACTGTACAACCGAATCGATCAAATATATCTGGGCAGGTCATACATTTTTAAGAACAAAAACAAACTAAAACTAAAACTAAAAGAAGCCTAAACTTAAGAGAACTTAAAAACTAACCGAAAAAGATCTACAAAACAATAACTAAATAATCGCTTTCAATGTGCAAACTGAAACAACTTTTTTTTTGTTCACCAGAATGTAAAATATAAAATATGGAAATATTTTTACAAAAATAACTAAGCAGTTGTTGGCTTTTTTTATAGTTAATTTGTTGGAAACAGGACTTGAAGGATATTCAAGAAAGAAGAGTATTTTTACTGTCAAACAAAAAAACCTATTGTTCGAACTGAATGTAAAACTTCTAATTAATGTAAATGTATTTAAAGCAAAACCAAAATAAATAAAATGTGAGAAATATTTGTAATTGTGCTGACCTCTGGCCCGTCGACCCTCTGACGAATTAACCCACCCAACCACCGGAAGTCACTGTGGTGAGATGTGCCAGTGGGTGGATCACATAATAAAATAAAAGAAATCCTAATCCGAACAGAAATCCGTGACTCCTTTTTGAGCTGATCTATCAGAGAACCGAAATAACATTCAAAATCAATAAGAAAACTTGCAAGAAATAAATAATTGTGTTTATTGTATCAGAAACCAGAATAAATGCTGAATAAAGCATTAAACTTTAATGTTGTAATTGCCAGAAGCCAAGCAGAAACAAAAAAAAAAGAATGACATTAAAATATAAATTTAAAAATGAAAATAACTTTGTATATGATTTAAATTTAAAGGTGACTTAGCTTAAAGCAAAATCGCTTTACTTAGCAAAAATCGCGAACATCGAGGGGCACCAAAATATGACACTTGTGGAGGCTATATATTGGTCAATATATATCCGATCCTTAAGCGGGATATCTTAAACGATTTTGGGAAGGATTCTGAGTAA
Source organism: Drosophila bipectinata (assembly GCF_030179905.1). Classification (NCBI taxonomy): domain Eukaryota; kingdom Metazoa; phylum Arthropoda; class Insecta; order Diptera; family Drosophilidae; genus Drosophila; species Drosophila bipectinata. Next base: position 817,003 of record NC_091734.1, on the reverse strand, counting down.
ATCTGCATCAAATTATTGAAGCAAAATGGAGTTTCAATTTTTTTCAAAATTTTCCCATGGATCCCCTTCAAAAATCACGAAAATCGAGGGGCACCAAAAAATGGCACTTGTGGAGGCTATATCTTGGTCAATATATGTCCGATCCTTAAGCGGGATATCTTAAACGACTTTGGGAAGGATTCTGAGTAAATCTGCAGCAAAACAATAAAGCAAAATCAAATTTCAATTTTTTCCAAAATTTTCCCATGGATCCCCTTTAAAAATCGCAAAAATCGAGGGGCACCAAAATATGGCACTTGTGGAGGCTATATCTTGGTCAATATATGTCCGATCCTTAAGCGGGATACCTTAAACGATTTTGGGAAGGATTCTGAGTAAATCTGCATCAAAACATTGAAGCAAAATCGAGTTTCAATTTTTTTCAAAATTTTCCCATGGACCCCCTTTAAAAATCGCGAAAATCGAGGGGCACCAAAATATGGCACTTGTGGAGGCTATATCTTGGTCAATATATGTCCGATCCTTAAGCGGGATATCTTAAACGACTTTGGGAAGGATTCTGAGTAAATCTGCAGCAAAACAATAAAGCAAAATCAAATTTCAATTTTTTCCAAAATTTTCCCATGGATCCCCTTCAAAAATCGCAAAAATCGAGGGGCACCAAAATATGGCACTTGTGGAGGCTGTATCTTTGCCAATATATATCCGATCCTTAAGCGGGATACCTTAAACGATTTTGGGAAGGATTCTGAGTAAATCTGCATCAAAACATTGAAGCAAAATCGAGTTTCAATTTTTTTCAAAATTTTCCCCTTTAAAAATCGCAAAAATCGAGGGGCACCAAAATATGGCACTTGTGGAGGCTATATCTTGGTCAATATATGTCCGATCCTTAAGCGGGATACCTTAAACGATTTTGGGAAGGATTCTGAGTAAATCTGCATCAAAACATTGAAGCAAAATCGAGTTTCAATTTTTTTCAAAATTTTCCCATGGACCCCCTTTAAAAATCGCGAAAATCGAGGGGCACCAAAATATGGCACTTGTGGAGGCTATATCTTGGTCAATATATGTCCGATCCTTAAGCGGGATACCTTAAACGATTTTGGGAAGGATTCTGCGTAAATCTGCATCAAAACATTGAAGCAAAATCGAGTTTCAATTTTTTTCAAAATTTTCCCATGGATCCCCTTCAAAAATAGCGAAAATCGAGGGGCACCAAAATATGGCACTTGTGGAGGCTGTATCTTTGCCAATATATGTCCGATCCTTAAGCGGGATACCTTAAACGATTTTGGGAAGGATTCTGAGTAAATCTGCATCAAAACATTGAAGCAAAATCGAGTTTCAATTTTTTTCAAAATTTTCCCATGGATCCCCTTTAAAAATCGCAAAAATCGAGGGGCACCAAAATATGGCACTTGTGGAGGCTATATCTTGGTCAATATATGTCCGATCCTTAAGCGGGATACCTTAAACGATTTTGGGAAGGATTCTGAGTAAATCTGCATCAAAACATTGAAGCAAAATCGAGTTTCAATTTTTTTCAAAATTTTCCCATGGACCCCCTTTAAAAATCGCGAAAATCGAGGGGCACCAAAATATGGCACTTGTGGAGGCTATATCTTGGTCAATATATGTCCGATCCTTAAGCGGGATACCTTAAACGATTTTGGGAAGGATTCTGAGTAAATCTGCATCAAAACATTGAAGCAAAATCAAGTTTCAATTTTTTTCAAAATTTTCCCATGGACCCCCTTCAAAAATCGCGAAAATCGAGGGGCACCAAAATATGGCACTTGTGGAGGCTATATCTTGGTCAATATATGTCCGATCGTTAAGCGGGATACCTTAAACGATTTTGGGAAGGATTCTGAGTAAATCTGCATCAAAACATTGAAGCAAAATCGAGTTTCAATTTTTTTCAAAATTTTCCCATGGATCCCCTTCAAAAATAGCGAAAATCGAGGGGCACCAAAATATGGCACTTGTGGAGGCTGTATCTTTGCCAATATATATCCGATCCTTAAGCGGGATACCTTAAACGATTTTGGGAAGGATTCTGAGTAAATCTGCATCAAAACATTGAAGCAAAATCAAGTTTCAATTTTTTTCAAAATTTTCCCATGGATCCCCTTCAAAAATAGCGAAAATCGAGGGGCACCAAAATATGGCACTTGTGGAGGCTATATCTTGATCAATATATGTCCGACCCTTAAGCGGGATACCTTAAACGATTTTGGGAAGGATTCTGAGTAAATCTGCATCAAAACATTGAAGCAAAATCGAGTTTCAATTTTTTTCAAAATTTTCCCATGGACCCCCTTCAAAAATCGCGAAAATCGAGGGTCACCGAAATATGGCACTTGTGGAGGCTGTATCTTGGTCAATATATGTCCGATCCTTATGCGGGATATCTTAAACGATTTTGGAAAGGATTCTGAGTAAATCTGCATCAAAACATTGAAGCAAAATCGAGTTTCAATTTTTTTCAAAATTTTCCCATGGATCCCCTTCAAAAATCGCGAAAATCGAGGGGCACCCAAATACGGTACTTGTGGAGGCTATATCTTGGTCAATATATGTCTGATCCTTAGGCGGGATACCTTAAACGATTTTGGGAAGGATTCTGAGTAAATCTGCATCAAAACATTGAAGCAAAATCGAGTTTCAATTTTTTTCAAAATTTTCCCATGGATCCCCTTCAAAAATCGCGAAAATCGAGGGGCATCAAAAAATGGCACTTGTGGAGGCTATATCTTGGTCAATATATGTCCGATCCTTAAGCGGGATACCTTAAACGATTTTGGAAAGGATTCTGAGTAAATCTGCATCAAAACATTGAAGCAAAATCGAGTTTCAATTTTTTTCAAAATTTTCCAATGGATCCCCTTCAAAAATCACGAAAATCGAGGGGCACCAAAAAATGGCACTTGTGGAGGCTGTATCTTGGTCAATATATATCCGATCCTTAAGATCCAGTTTTAGAACCAGTTGGAAAATATAAACAGACACAATATATAAGCCAATTTTGTTTCGGTTTGTGGATTTATTGGTATTTTGTTTGTTTGAATGTTTTTATTTTTACAATATACAATATGCGCTTAAAAACTGAAAACGTAGACATACTCGGTAGCAGAGCTTAAACTTTAACACATAAATCAGTCGAAAACACATCGTTTTATGAATTGTTGCTTGTTGCCGCGTACATAATAAATAAAACATTTTAAATAATAATCGTTATTATTTGTGTTGTTTCATTATTTTTTAAATTTCAACTTCATTTCGAAATCATGTTTTGAAATTTTGTTGTTTTTGATGAAAATTTGTGTGTGGCTTGTGGTTCTTTTTAAAACTAAAAACAAACAAAAAATTGCAAACAGTTCAAATGTTCTCAGGCTCTATATACAAAACTATAAATCGTATAATGTTTCTTAGGGGGGGGACTATCTCTCATACTATTATTAAATAAATTATTTCGTTTTTAATTGGTTTTATGCACGCACAGGAACAAAACAAGAATATTTTTTTCCATTTTGGTTTGGGTTTACATTTCTTATTATTTTCGAAGAATCCTATATACAGGCTGGGATATATATTTTCTTAGAGGGAAGGATCTGTTGCCATAAGGAACATGTGCTATGAAATATGTACAGAAATAAAGATATAGCCTGGAAGATATACATAAATCTTTTGTCGAATATATTGGTACTTTCTACGTAATAGGCATGACTATAGTTTTCGTTTTCGTTTCAATTATTTGTTGCTTTTTTTTTATATGCTTTTGTTGTTGTATATAAGTGTAAACTTTTGATTACAGTTACAGATACAAGATTACAAGATACAAGATACAAGATTACAAGATTACAAGATTACAAGATTACAAGAGGGAAGAGGGCTCAAACTATTGCACTTTTATAGGATATATATCGGATTCATATATGTAGTTCCTTTATATGTCTATGTACAGTTATGGGGGAAAGGGTAGGGGGGGTAGGGATAAGACGAACACAGGTTAGCAGACCCAAAAATGATTCGCAAATGAAGCCTTAGCCCTTGGGTCTTTACATATAAGACTTTTGAACACTTTCGTTTGCTGCCATCAATCACATGACCATGGTGCTCCTCCGCCTCTGCCCCTGGTAGTTGTTGGTCCTGGCCATGACTCTGCCTCCGCCTCCGCCACTGCCTCCGAGTACAGGCTGCTAAACGATCCATTCGCCGAGCACGCCCTACGTCCGGCCATCCGTCGCGGGAGACTTCCAGCCACCGGATTCACCTGGCATCCACCGCCCAATGAGGTCGACGCTTCCACCACCTCCGGATCTGGATCCGGATCCACCTGCGCATCGGCATCGTCGTCAAAGCCATACCAGCATCACATGACCATGATTTGCAGTGCCACTCATTGGTCTATCGTCCGGTAGATGCGTCTCTGTGGCTCGGGGGTGTAGTGGATGCGAGTGCGGAAGTGCTGCGGTGAGCCCGGGACACTTTCCGAGCCCCGACGTGGCGGTGGCAGCGGTGGCGATGCCGAAACATACCTTAAACCGAAAGAGACAGAGTAGGTTGTATTCAGTTAGAGAGAGAGAGACCCAGAGAGTACCCACCTTCGGTGCAGAAGCGGCGAGCCTGGTGGCTGTCCACTCAGCTCCAGCAGGTTCTTCCTCAGCAACAGCGGCGACTGGCCCCGATTGTAGCGCGGCGGTGGATCCGGACTCCGATGCCTTCGATCCAGACCGGCCAGAATGTGTGGACTGGGCGGCGTGCTCATACTACCCCCAGCACCGCCCAGGGCGATCCCACGACGCAGAAAACTCCCGCCGGGACCACTGCCGGGCAGGGGTTCTGTGGTGGGCGAGGTGCTCTGGCTGGTATTGCTGCTGCTGCTCGCCGCCGACAAGGTGCGATAGTAATAGGACTTTGGCCCGGCACCTCCACCTCCCACGCCACCAACACCACCGCCATTGTTGACTACACTCCTGTAGGCCGGAGGCTGGGGCGGAGATTGGAGCGTTTCGGGTTCGGTCAGGGTGCAGCTATTGGCCGCCACCGGCGATGTGGCTGTGGAATTCAATTGGGTTTTAACATAAGTGGCAAACTGCCGCTTCATGACGCCGGCGAGTGTGTTGAACCAGCCTGCGTCCGGATGAGTGAGTGTGGTTCGAGTGATTCGAGTGGTTCGAGTGATGGGTTCATGGTGCAGTGATCATGTGGTGTGATGTGCATTCAAAAAACAGAGAAGCAGAGAAACGAGAACGAGAACGAAACGAAAAGAAACGGATGTTGAAATGAGAAAGAAAAGCGTAGCTTCTATAACCTTGCAGTTCCAAGCAAATCAAAACCAAAGAGTGACAAGCGGTGAGATCTGGCCGAGATGCAGGCAAGTGTTACTCACCAGCGTCGTGCTGCTCCCTACTGCATCCGTCCAGGCTGCTGGTGCTGGCCCCGCTGCTGGTCGTCGAACTCTGGCCCAACACCTGACGGCGGGCGTATAGCTTACTCAGCTTACTGGTCACCATCGATCCGGGCAGCTGGGGTCCGCCTCCGTAGTCCGTCGGCTGTTGCTCGGGCGATCGGGGCAGGAGCGACGAGGGACTGGTAGTCGCCGAGCCGCCGGTGGCCGGATCTGTGGCCCCGCCAATCGGCAATGGTTGGTACTGCAGGTGCTCGCCAGTGCCACCAGCTCCGAAATGCCCAGCAGCTGCTTCGGTCGCCGATCCAGATCCAGATCCAGATCCAGAGGCTTGTCCCAGTCCCAATCTCAAGCCAGTGGATGGAGAAACGGCTATTTGTGAGCAGTTGGACTGCGTGGAGGACTGACTGGAGGTGGAGTGCGTTGAGGGCGGTGGCGCCACGTAGTTGCTGTGAAACGGATTGGTGCTGGTAAGTGGTTGTCGCTGTTGCTGGTAGCGCTCCGCCGCCTCCTTTTCCCGCAACTGGTTTTGTTGATGATAGAATCGTTGCAGCACTGTTGGGATAAGATACTTAAGATATATCTCGATATTATTTGTTTTATTTTCAATTCTCACCAATGGGACTTTGGTTTCCCGGCTGCAATCTCAGAGGTTGCTGCTGCTGTTGGTCCGCCGTCAGTTGCTTCCGCTGCAGCGAGGGCGAGGGCGTGGTGAGACCCAGATTCGCATTACTACTACTATCACAGCTGTCAAGGGTTCGCTCAAGGGGACTGTCCGCTGGCAGGCGCCAAGTGGGTGTTGTGGCTGTCACTGTTGCTGTTGCTGTTGAGGGTGTTGTTGCTGTTGTTGCAACTGTGTTGTATGTTTGCTTGTTGTTGTGCGGCAGTGTTGTTGTTGTTGTAGTTGATAATGTCGTTGCTACAGAATGATGTTTCTTTTGGCTAAAGGGCGATGTTGTTAGATTCCGTAGAATCGATTGGCCTGAAAAAATATTGAAAGTTAGTGGAAATACCATATATAGTATTTTGGTCCTTCGAGACAGTTTATAAAAACGAATAACCTTGAATTCTTTTTCAAAAACTTCTTTTCAAATAACTATCCTTCTTTTATCTTAAGCTTTACTTTATAATTAAAATCTGACAAAAATCTAATAGGCCCCTCCCAATATTATAGCAATTTGGTCCTTCGAGACAATTTATAAACAAAAATCAACTTGTCTTCAGGTTAACATCATTTTAAGTTTAAAAATAAACTATAAAAACATTGCCAGATCCACACCCACCGATGCTGCTGAACATGGACTCCTTCTTGGGGCTCTCGTCGTTGTATTTGTAGTGCGAATGATGATAAGATGATCCATTGCTCAGTTTCCGCTGCATAAATGGTGATTTCCGGTAGAGCTTGCCAAGATCGCCACCAGATGGAGCACCGGATGGCGGGGATAAGGGGCTGGCACTGTTGCTGCTGCCACTTCCGCTGCCGCTTCGATTACCGCTGCTACTTCCGTTGCCGCTAAAACAATTCACTGATCCTATTCCAGGTCCTGAGGCAGAGCCTGCTCCCAACAATCCTGATCCTGTTGGCGTTGTTGTTGTTGTTGTTGTTTGAGGTAGTTGTGTGGCTGATTGGATGAAATACTGCGACTGCTGCTGGTAGCTCGGTATCTGGGTTGGTTTTATTGTCTTTTGGGGATTCGTTGGACTCAGACTGTGACTCGCCCTGCCATATCCGGACGATCCAGATCCGGTAACGGATCCCGAACCTCCGCCAGCTGCTGTTGCCCTGAAAATAATATCATTTTCGTGTTAATTTTTCTTTTTCAAATTAGCTTAAGAATAAACCCTTAAATGAGAGCACACTCAAAATGTACGCCAGCGGCAGTAATAAAAGAGGATATTGGATATATTTTTTTTGGGGAGGAGGTTTTTAAAGGTAGTGCAGGACGGGGCGAGGGGATTCTGGGATAAGGTACATTTATGTACATTAAGATTGGCAGCGCAACTTGGCAATATCTTTAAAACATTTAGATGGATTTTCGAATATTTTTGTCATGATTTTGGGTGAAGTGTGTGGTGTTGTGATGTGTGTGTTTTGTGTATTTACAATGTTTGATGTTTCAAGCGGCAGAATAGAAGCACAGAGAGGTGAGGGGACTCGGCATCATTCTTAATATTTAAAAATTGGTCCTTCGAGACGCGAAATTATGTAAAATAAATGGTCCTTCGAGACAGATAAACATCATTGCAGCACTCCTTTAGTTTTTAGCAAAACTATTTTCAAATGCTACTAATGACAATTAATTACATAACCTACAATTCAGGAACCTTTTAGCAGATGGTCCTTCGAGACAGAAAAACATTCTAAATTTTTAGGAACTTTTCAAACAATTTTTTATTAAATGAGGATAAAAAGGTTCTTCTTCCTATAAGTTTTTATAATTGATTTGTTTTTTATTTAACTAAGGAACTATTTTCTAAAGAAAATAAAATAAAACTTTTGGTCCTTCAAGACAAAGAAACAATACATCGCTTTCCTAAGAGCTCCGATGATGGAAAAAACTTTTTTTTATGAAATCAAGGTTCAGATGCTAATGACAATGAAACACACAACAGATGAAAACTTAAAATAATAAAAACAAGAAGCACAATCAAGCGAAAAGAAACAAATAATCCGGAAATGGGAAATTACCTTTTTGGTGTGAGCATATCTAGATGGTTGATCAAAAAAGAGAAACCATAAATTAAACATAAAATAAAGCCCGAAACCAAGGCAAGAGCCAAACTCCGCAAAGGCATGCAACATAAAAAATAATCCATAAAGAAATTAAATAAACTAAAATTAAATTAAAACATTAAATGAAAGTTAGCTGAGCATGTGGCGTGTGTTTACAACAATATTCAACGGGTTACGGATAACATACATAACATAAAAATAGAATTAGAATGCTAATAATAAGAATAATAAACTCGTCGTACTTACTGAATTGTACTTATTATTTTGGGAGAAGATTTTATTGTATTATTTGAGTAATTATGTTTTGTTGGCATTATACTGGTATATATATATATATATATATATATATATTTAATTGTATGTTTATAATTTTGTATATAGAGTTGATTGTTTGCAAGATTTTCTTTTCTTAATTTTTATGAATGATTTTGTTTTTGGGTTTATATGTTGATAGGTTTTTCATGTTTGGTTTTTCTTTTCAGTTATGGTTTGTCTTCATCTTCGTTTGCTTTTATATTGGTTTTTAGTTCGATTATATTTGAATTAATTTTCTTTTTTTTTTGCTTGTCATTATTGGTTTTAAGAAATGGTATTAGGAATTAGGTAACCTACAAAAAATGGTAATAAAAAAGATGAAAAAAGGAAAATAAAAACATCGCACACACACACACACTCAAATGAAACGCAAAAGAAGGATAATCAAAGATTTATTTCATTAATTTTTTACTCATTTTTTTTTAAAGTATTTTACTTCAAGAGGAATATGTAGGTAGACAGTAAGTAGACTTCTAGAGAACAGACGGATAGATGGACCTTACAGGACCTTAAGAGTAGCATGCACTTTCCAAAGACCACCATTAGTATGATCTTAGCCTTATACCACTTTGGAAAGAGCATTCTTTACGTTTTAAGTTACAAAGTTCTACAGCTAATTGCCAGCTAATTGCTATTTAATTCATCTAGTTAGGGATATTAAGGAAACAAAACAGGGATCATGCTAAATAGGACGATTAAACGATAGAAACTCATAGTTAGGTGTCTGTTTTATTTAAAACCTTGCCGGGAAATTAAAACAAAGAATTTTTTTTTAAATAAAAATTAAGGAGAAACAAGCAGTTTATTTTTTAGTAGCTAGCGTGGAACATTTCCTTTCTTTTTTTTTTTTATCTCCTACCTGTGTTTTGTTTTCGCGAAGCGTAGAAAGCAGATTACAAAGAACGGAAGATGGAAACGGAAACGGAAATGGAAATGGTAAGCAGAATTCGAAACGGAAACGGAAACAAAAAAACTCAAAACTCAAGAATAGAAACAGAAATAAGAGCCACACACATCCATCAACTAGCTAGTGGACGGGCGGCTGGGGAGGACGGAGAACAGGATCTGATCTGTCGAGGAGCAGTCCAGGAAAGCGAGCAGGAGGAGTGGGAGAAGGAGGAGCTCACCTCTTCAGCGCTGGGTCGCCGTTGCCATTGCCGCGAACGCTCTGAAACCAATTGGGTACATCTACTTTGGCTGTTTCGTATATCCGGATGAAGGGCTGGGCCAGAAGCTCCGGATACTTGGGTCGCTCCTGGTGGTTCTTTGTGAGGCTGCAGTAACATTATATTATTAAGTTTTTTTAAGGGATTATATAAAGGATAAGCCATACCACTTGATGACGAAATCCTGAAACTCTTGACTAAAATTAAAGCCCTCGCCGCTGGGCAGGCATGGTGGCTCCGAGTCTAGCACCTTGGTCAGCACCTCAAAGTCCGTGTTGCAGCCCTCGTAGGGGGATCGCGCAGTGGCCAGTTCCACCAGCGTTATCCCCAGCGACCACACATCGGCCCGAATGTCGTACTTTGGTTTCTTTGGATCGATCCTCTCCGGCTGCAATGAAAGTATATTTTTTAGTATTTCTTGGAAGGATTACTAAGATGGAATCCCTACCGCCATGTAAGCAGCACAGCCGGCGGAGCGGGTATTGGCCTTGGAGTCCACCAGACGACCGCTGATCCCGAAATCACAGAGCTTGATGTTGCCACGCTCGTCGATCAGTATGTTCGAGGGCTTCACGTCGCGATGGATGACTCCGTGCTTGTCCTTCAGATAGGACAGGGCATTCACCGTCTGGAAAGGTCAAAGGACATGTTACTATAGTGACTTGGTCCTGCAGGTCATAGGTCCTAACTCACCGCCACTGTCACCTTGCCCAGGATACGCTCGGGCACCGGCTTCTTGGTGAGCTTGAGCAGCTTGTCAAAGCACATGGACATCAGCTCCATGCAGATCCAGACGTCCGGATCCCGGACAAAGCAGCCCAGGCACTTGACAATGTACTTGCAGTCGTGCGACTTCAGAACCACGTCCAGATCCATCAGGATGCGCTTGTTCTCCTCGGCGTTGCCGGTCCGTCGCATCTGCTTGACGGCGATGATGGTGTTGCTCGACTGGTGGAGCATCTTCACCACATTGCCGCTCGTCCCGTTCCCCAGATCGCCCAGGTGCCGCAGATCGTTGATGTCCGTGGGAAACTGCCGCCCATTGATGTTCAGCTTGCCCGTTTGCGCCATTATGATTTTTAGTTTTTTGTCGGTTTCCGTTTCCGAGGGATGCGATTGCGTCGGAAGCGGAAGTCGCATGATACGCGGCCGGAAGGAGCCACCTTCGGCTGTAAGAAGAGGGGGTTTTGGTTGAATTATTATATTTTTTGTAGAAACTATTAGATTCTTCTAAGAATTCATATAACTTCTTCCAAAAAAAGGAGAATTGGAGAGAGTATGAGATCTATGGTACACTTCCAGGGTCTAAAACCCAATCTTTTCAAAAAAAACTTCCAAAATAACCTCAAAAAATTAAGTTTCTTCCAAATAATGACCTGAATCTACGAAAGATTCTCTTTTAGTTACATTCTTCTGAGAATTCTTCAAGAAAAAAACCATAGCATACTAGGAGGGGCAAAAACCGAGTCCTTTTCAAGAAAACATCCCAAAAATCTCCAATATAACCTCAAAAATTCAAGTTTCTTTAAAAATAAAGACCAATTCCCGTTAGATTCTTATAAGAACGCAAGTAGTTTCTTCAAGAAATAGACGAGAATGGAAAAAAGAACAACAACCATAGCATACTTTCATCCGCAAAGACTGAATATCCTTTTCAGGAAACCTTCAAAAGAACCTCCAATTATGCAGATTCTTCAAAACAAAGAATGTCGAAAATCTACAAGAATCTTCCCCAATTAGAATTCTTCAAAGAAATCAAGTAACTGTTTTTGGTGGAGAGAGAGAGAGAATGAGAGCATTTTTTTTTAAATCAACAATTAAAAAAAAGCAACAACAAAAAAATGGCCATAAAAAATACAGTTATTTGTAAACATGCGAAAGTGGAGACACGTTGAATGGCCAAATGATTAAAGAGCTCAGAGAGGAGGAGGTGGGTGGTGGGGCGTGGAGGTGTTTGTTCAAAAGTAATGCGAGACAGAAACAGCAACAACAACAACAACAACAACATAAACAAATGCGAGCGAGCCGATTTGAAGACATTACTCCGGAAATGCCGAAAAATAACTCTCTCTCTCTGGGTACTCTCGCTCTCTCTGGTTGTCGGAGAGAGAGCCATTGAAATGGGGAGAGGCTCGGTGGAGATGGTGGGGGAGGAATGGCGGAAAAAATATGCGAACGAGACATAAACATGAGAGGGAGCAGTGTGTGCAGGGGGGATGAATGGGGGGGTGGTTGGTGCATGTGTGTGCAGGTACAGTGGGCCACAGGATTTCAAGGATAATTATTGAAGATTTCAATTGAAAAATATATTATTATTAATTATTATCATTAATTCAAGAAAGCTCTTATTCAAAGAATTCTTATTCCAAAATTTATAATTTTCCAATTCCTATAAGGACTTATCTAATCAATCTAATATGTGGGCAGTGCCAAAAAAAAAAAAAAAAACTGAAACTTTCCACTCCCATTCCTGCCCACTGTGCTGAATCGTGCAGAAACAAGTCTGCTTCGCTTTTGGGCTTCGCACTTGTCTTATCTATGCAATCGGGAAAGCAACAACCACTTGAATGGCTATATAATATACCAAGATATATAACTAATTGAAATATTATAGATATGTAATAATAATAATAATAACAATCAATCTTTAAGTCCCACACTAACTATCAAATTTCCCAAAAAAAAAACCCACCATAACACCCATTGTTTATGAAGATCAAGTTCCCACAAGCCTTTCCATGGAAATAACAAAAGCCCCCTTAGGATATTTCCATTCTGATTCCAATAGGATCAGAATATGCCGATCCGACTTGATTGATAACGGCTTCCAGTCTTCGGTTTCCAATTTCCCAGGAATGTCCGCTTTCGGGGCTCTGGCTTGTTATTATTAGTTCGCTGGAAAGCTATTCGTTATCAGAAAACGAATAACGGTATTTATAGAATTTGCAGGAATTACATGTTGTATCTGATATTCTGAATGGAGGAAGAAGAAGACAAATAGGGGTAGAGGTGCCCTCTTATCACCGAATATGCGATTGGGTACTTTGAAGTTAAGTGGAAATAATACACCTGTTTCAGGGTTCTTTTTTTTTTTTTTTTGCCTTTTTTTTATTTATTATCAATTATGGGTGTTTGAGGTTTCAACTTTTTTTTATGGAGGGTTTAATGATTTTGGAAGGTGTATTTATATTATGGAGATACTAGGAAGGGGAGTTTCCTTAGAAACCTATTCGAAGATCTTTATAAACAAGTATTATGTTTATTATAAGGGTTTTAAATAGTAGTTATCTTATTGAAGCCTCATTTATAGGGAAATCCTTATAAGAAGATGGTATCAATAGAGAACCAGGATATATAATACAAATATGGGGGAGTAAAGACCCCTATTATACAGAAACTGCCTAATATACTCCCTCTTTATAGAAAAATCTTTCTTATTTGGTTGAAATATGCTTATTATAAAGAGATTATAACCCACTTTATAAGGAAATAAGTACTAACGGTAAATCCTATCTATCTATAAAGAACCTAATTCGATACCTACACCATATAACACCATTAAAACCACCGTGTACACCATTTATTGTAAAACTATAGGGATAGTAAGTATAAGAGAGTAGTATTCTATAAAAGAATTCCTATAGAGTAAAAGAATTCCCCATTCCTATAGAGTTTTTTATTATAAAGGTAGTATATGGAAATTAAATAATAGAGACCTTTCTTTGAAGTATACCTTTATACCCTTTATAAGAAAATATATCCCATTGGAAAACATTCTCCATAAGGGAACCTAGTGCTATAAAACCTTTAAAACAAAGTATTATGTTTATAACAAGGGTTTTAAGTAGTAGATCTTTTATTATAACCTTCCTATTGATTATAACCTATAGAAACTCTTTATTGGAGTATGGTATCTATAAAGAATCATAATATATCATATTATAGAAACCTTTTTTGGGAGTAAAATATCCTATTATAATACCCTTTATAAAGAAATCATTTTATTTTATTGAAATATATTTATTTTCAAGATATTATATAGTTTTATAGAACCTCCTCTAAACTCTCTCTTTAAATACCCTTTATAAAGAAATCTCTATCTATATTGAAAAATCCAATCTATTCTATATCACCTTTTTAAAATAATATCACTAATTACAACCCCCTTTATAAGAAAATCCTAATTGGAATACCAAATCCCCTTAAAACGAAGATATAGTATAGAAAGTATTGGATAGTAAAGCACCTATATAAATAAATATTTTTTTTATTGAAATATATTTATAATAAAGAATTTACATAGTAGAACCCCCTTTAAAAAGAAATCTCTGTAGGAAAAAAGGACCTTTAAATGCCAAACCTTATATGACCCCTTTATAAAACCAAAGAAATACTATCCTGTTATTATATGTACATTATATCCTGATTAAATATTTATATCCTGTGTAGATATATACTCATTATCTATATGTAGAAACCCCTTTTAGAAAATTATATATCTTCGATATATTGTAAAACGTTATAGGGAAGTATAGCCCCCTTTCTATAGCCACCATTCGCAAACAAATCTTATATTTTTCAAGAAATATTTTTATTATAAATCCTTATAATAGTATCACCCCCCAAAAAACAAGAAAAATCATGAACCAAGTATCAAGTAATTACCATTCAATGGCAGATTGGGCGTCGGCCTGGGACTCCTGGTTGTGGGCGGGACAAAGGAGCCGCTTAGCATCGAGGATGATCCCGATCCCGAGGCGGATCCTGAGGAGGCGGAGGCTGGCGCTAACTGAGGAACTGGTGGAGCTGGCCGGTGGACTATGCTAATACCGCCCCCGATGCCGGGTCCACCCAAACCGTGTGGCGATGTGACGGATGCGGATGCGGATGTGGCGACTGGCGGCGGAGCATGACGGCTGTTGCTGGTGGTGGTGGAGGAGGAGGAGGAGCTGCCGCGGGCATTAGAGAGCACTATCTGTTCGTGGGACTCGTTCTGGGCCTGGAGGGCCGCTTCCAAGGATTGCAGGCGACTGCCGATGGTCTCGAACTCGATGGTGGACATGGTAAGGCACCTTAATCCCCGTTATCCTTATAATCCCTGGTCCCCCACTATTTGCCTCTCTCTCTCGCTCTCTCACTCTTATTTTTTTGGCGGGGGGTGGAGGGGATGAGGAGAGCGCACTTCTTCGATTTTTCACACACACACACTCACACGGGGGAGGGTGCGTGCGTGCATGTGTGTGTGTGGGTTTGTTTTTGTTGTTGTTTTTGTTTTTTTTTGCCTGTTTTACCGTTATATTATTGTATTATTCTTAATTTTTCGTTTTCTTTTGTTTTGGTTTTCTCACTTGCACAAATAACGGAACGCTGGATATATTTTTGTTTTCTTGTTGTTGTTGTTGTTGTTTTTGTTGCGTTTTTGGTCACAAAAACAAAATCGAAAAAGGAAAACAGAGAGAGACAGAAACGCACCAACACACAAACACTCGCGCTCGCTCTCTCTCACTCTGGCGCACACAAGAGGGCTCCCCACCACACACACTGTGTGTGTGTGTTTGGATTTCCTTTTATTTTAGTTAAATTATTTATTTAATTTTTCAGAGGGGTCTTCCCTGGACGCTGGCGCAGGAAAACGCACTTTTCTCCGGCTGCGGCGTTACGATCGTTCGATGGCCGCCAACGGCACTGGGCACTTGCACAATTCTCGGGCACTCGGCTTGGCACGATTTGGGGCCGCGAAATCGCGAATGGCGCGTACAATCCATATAATCGACCGACGAGCAGGGCAATTATGGAGTTCTGCTGGCTCTGATGCGGATCGCTGCTGGCTCAGGCACTTTTATTATTTTCCCTTTTCCTTTCGCTTCGTGTGTCGATTTTACGGGTAACAGTGTTGCACAGCTCTAAATATGTTTGGCAGGGCTGCATCGCATGCCATCATTTTGTGTCATCACTAGCTGGCCACACTGCTATCTCTAGTTGTGTACGAACCGGTATAAAAATGTGCCTAACGCGTTATTCTACAACTAGAGATGGCACTTTCGTGGCGCTACCAGACAGTCTGCAGTTAGTGTTGGGAAAACCCAGAAACTATCGTAAGCACGACGAATGACCAACCTGGCAACCCTGGCGCCACTGCATTGTTTTTGACGAGGAAACTTCTTGACTTTGCGGCGGAAAAGCGTGGAAAAGCGTAGGAAAAACGATCGCACCACCGCAGCCAGCGATCGAAAGGCAAACAACAAGTGTGCCCGTGTGCGTGTGGCCAAGCCTAACAGCCGGCCGGCAATATCTGGTTGATAAATTTTGCGCCCGAACACGATCCCCCCGTTTCGTGCCGTTGACCAAATGTGGTAAAAATAGCCGAATAAAGCCACAAGAAGTTGTTGCCGCCGCCAGCCTAAAGGAATTAGCAAAAGCATCCGCAACCGCAAGCATCAACAGATCATCGAACATCCCACTTGTCGGGTGTACAACATCCCAGCCTAGAGAGTAGTTTAACAGAAACACCGCCACCGCCACAGCCGCCGCCGCCGCCATGTCGAAACGTCCGCGACCCATGCCCATTTCCATTTCCAAAGAGCCGGAACAAACCATGTAATTACCAGCAAAATAATAATAACAATACGATAGGCTGGCAAAAAAAGCCGCCAAAAGTAGGAATGGATGTGTGTGCATAACAACCATAACCTTGATGATTACTTTCAGTGTACCGCCGCGTAACCTGGACTCCCGGGCAACCATTCAAATTGGCGAGCAAACGTTCGACATCGAGGCCGACAGCCTGGAGAAGATCTGCGATCTGGGCCGGGGCGCCTATGGCATTGTCGAGAAGATGCGACACCGGCAAACGGACACAGTTCTGGCGGTCAAGCGCATCCCCATGACGGTCAATATACGGGAACAGCATCGCCTGGTCATGGACTTGGACATATCGATGCGTTCCAGCGACTGCCCCTACACGGTACATTTCTATGGTGCCATGTATCGGGAGGGCGATGTCTGGATCTGTATGGAGGTGATGGACACCAGCCTGGACAAGTTCTATCCGAAGGTCTTTCTCCACGACCTGTGCATGGAGGAGAGTGTGCTGGGCAAGGTCAGTGAGGGCATTAGCATTCCAAGGGGGAATGGAGGGAGGGGTGGTAGTAGGTTGATTATCTTTCTCATTCTATTTTGTAATTGCAACCTGGTTATGTGTCCTCCAGATTGCCATGAGCGTGGTGAGTGCCCTGCACTACCTGCACGCCCACTTGCGGGTCATCCATCGGGATGTCAAGCCCTCCAATATACTGATCAATCGCGCCGGCCAGGTCAAGATCTGTGACTTTGGCATCTCAGGTGAGTCTCGCGAGAATACTTTCCTCCTATCAGTTCACTGAACTTTATTCCAAATTAGGCTACCTCGTGGACTCCATTGCCAAGACCATCGATGCCGGCTGCAAGCCGTACATGGCACCGGAACGCATCGACCCGCAGGGAAATCCGGCCCAGTACGACATCCGGTCGGATGTTTGGTCCCTCGGCATCAGCATGATTGAGATGGCAACGGGCCGCTTTCCCTACGACAACTGGCGGACGCCCTTCGAGCAGCTGCGTCAGGTAGGGATCTCTCTTCCCCATTATATTATCCTTACTGATGGGTCGCTTCCAGGTGGTTGAGGAGGATCCCCCACGTCTGCCGGCTGGCAAATTTTCACCAGAATTCGATGACTTCATCGCCGTCAGCCTGCAGAAGGAGTACAAGGCGCGGCCCAACTACGAGCAGCTGCTCAGGCACAACTTCATCGTGGATCATCTGCAGCGCAACACGGACATTTCGGAGTTTGTGTCCCGGATACTGGACGCGCCGGATGCGCCGGTGGCAGCGCAGTAGTTTCCACTTATCCATCGTGCCCGTGTAAATTGCCGCCGTCTTCTTTCAACAACAACAACAACAACAACAAAGCATGCATTTCATACATGTGTGTGTGTGTGTGTGTGTCAGTAGTGTGTTTCTGTGTTTTTTCGTCCTTGTTGTCCTGATCCGGAAAGCTAAGAAGCCGAAAAGCCTGAAGCATGCAATCCAACCAGAAAAATCAAGAAAATCTGAAGCATCTTTAACTGAAAAAACAAACTGCATAATTATTAATTTAAGTAAAAAATTAAAGCTAAAGCTAAAAACTTGCAAAAGCTCTAAAAACTAAAAAAATGAAGAAAAGAACCGAACCGTGCCTCCTAGCTGGCGATGCTGCTGTCTTCAAATCATAAAAAAACAAACAAAAATAATTATTAAAAAATATATAGCATAGAGATGGAAAGCAGAAGAATACAAAAAATGAATGTAAAAACGTACTAAACTTAAAAAAAATGAAATGAAGAAAAATATACAATATACATATATATATACGATAAAATGTGAAACCTTTTCAAAAAACCAAAATAGCCGAAAAAACAGCAAGTGTAACTGTAATTATAATTGTTTAACAAATATAAATTACAAGAAATGGCTAATTATATTAGCATTTCTAAATGAAAAAAAAACTATTAATTAAAAATTATTAAAATTGTCAATTTCAAATGCCAGCTGAGGGAGAAACGTTCAAAATAATCACAAAAAAATTATAGAAATAGGAATGTCATACTATTTAACTTGAAAAGAAGGCTTCCAATAGTATATTAAATGTATATTCGTGTTGGCCGATATTTCAAAGTGCAGCCACTGCATCATCCCATCCCCAAACTATCGATATGCACCGGGCCGCCCAACCAGGGATGGGGAGCCCACCCCCCTGAAATGCATTTTCTGTTTCTGACAAAGAAAAGCCCTTGGATATGTCAGCTCAAAAGCTAAGAGTGAGAGAAATGTATGTGTAAATTTTTAGTTATTTCTTCAACTTGAATTCATTTCGAAAAGCTTTTAAATCTCTGCCTAACTTTCTTTAAAATAAAATAAATAATAATCCCTAAAAAATAACTCGAAACTACGCCCCCGAGTTGGTGTTCTGTTCTGTGGCCCCAGTGCGATATTTCCCATCTACAGCCCTAGCCCCCAGAGGGGTCATAAAACTCGGCTAATCTCCTGTAACCCCAGTAACCGCAATTCCACCGCCAGTCGACGATTAGATAGCCCCAGAAATGTCCAAAGCACGGAACCTCTTGCTGCTCTCCTCCTCCAGGCTGTACGGATACGGGTACTTGGAGCATGCCCGGGGCCAGCTGGAGGATCTCTTCAAGAGGTAAGCCATGGTATCTATTGGAGAACCCCAATCTGCCTCCAGTATTCGTCTTCTGGACTGGCCCCCAACCTTATCTTTGCTTCAAAAGTGGGTATTTTTATATGGGACCTCTGATCGTTCTATAACTTTGGATATACTGGGCCGATTTTAATGGGGAATACCTTAAAATATTTGTAGTCCGATTCTCCATCACTACAAATGTTGAAATTCTGCAAATGCTTTCCAATATTATACAGATATAGCCATTATTGTGGGCCCTATAGGGGAAAACGCCATTTTCAGGGGATCCATCAGGAAAAATGGGAAAAAAATCTGAAAAACATTTTGTCTCAGGATTTTGATGCAGAATGGTGGAGAATCGATATAGAAATCGTTTAAAACATTCCGCTTGAGAATCGGATGAGAATTGGGCAAGATATAGCCATCGCAGTGGGCCCTATAGGGGAAAACCCCATTTTCAGGGGATCCATCAGGAAAAATGGGAAAAAAATCTGAAAAATATTTTGTCTCAGGATTTTGATGCAGAATGGTGGAGAATCGATCCACAAATCGTTTAAAACACTCCGCTTGAGAATCGGATGAGAATTGGGCAAGATATAGCCATCGCAGTGGGCCCTATAGGGGAAAACGCCATTTTCAGGGGATCCATCAGGAAAAATGGGAAAAAAATCTGAAAAACATTTTGTCTCAGGATTTTGATGCAGAATGGTGGAGAATCGATATAGAAATCGTTTAAAACATTCCGCTTGAGAATCGGATGAGAATTGGGCAAGATATAGCCATCGCAGTGGGCCCTATAGGGGAAAACGCCATTTTCAGGGGATCCATCAGGAAAAATGGGAAAAAAATCTGAAAAATATTTTGTCTCAGGATTTTGATGCAGAATGGTGGAGAATCGATCCACAAATCGTTTAAAACACTCCGCTTGAGAATCGGATGAGAATTGGGCAAGATATAGCCATCGCAGTGGGCCCTATAGGGGAAAACCCCATTTTCAGGGGATCCATCAGGAAAAATGGGAAAAAAATCTGAAAAATATTTTGTCTCAGGATTTTGATGCAGAATGGTGGAGAATCGATCCACAAATCGTTTAAAACACTCCGCTTGAGAATCGGATGAGAATTGGGGATGATATAGCTATCGCAGTGGGCCCTATAGGGGAAAACCCCATTTTCAGGGGATCCATCAGGAAAAATGGGAAAAAAATCTGAAAAACATTTTGTCTCAGGATTTTGATGCAGAATGGTGGAGAATCGATATAGAAATCGTTTAAAACACTCCGCTTGAGAATCGGATGAAAATTGGGCAAGATATATCCATCGCAGTGGGCCCTATAGGGGAAAACGCCATTTTCAGGGGTCCCATCAGGAAAAATGGACAAAAAATCTGAAAAATATTTTGTCTCAGGATTTTGATGCAGAATGGTGGAGAATCGATATAGAAATCGTTTAAGATACTCCGCTTGAGAATCGGATGGGAATTGGGCAAGATATAGCAATCGCAGTGGGCCCTATAGGGGAAAACGCCATTTTCAGGGGATCCATCAGGAAAAATGGGAAAAAAATCTGAAAAACATTTTGTCTCAGGATTTTGATGCAGAATGGTGGAGAATCGATCCAGAAATCGATTAAAACACTCCGCTTGAGAATCGGATGAGAATTGGGGATGATATAGCTATCGCAGTGGGCCCTATAGGGGAAAACCCCATTTTCAGGGGATCCATCAGGAAAAATGGGAAAAATATCTGGAAAATATTTTGTCTCAGGATTTTGATGCATAATGGCGGAGAATCGATCCAGAAATCGTTCAAAACACTCCCCTTAAGAATCGGATGAGAATTGGGCAAGATATAGCCATCGCTATGGGCCCTATAGGGCGAAAACGCCATTTTCAGGGGATCCATCAGGAAAAATGGGAAAAAAAATCTGAAAAATATTTTGTCTCAGGATTTTGATGCAGAAAGGCGGAGAATCGATCCAGAAATCGTTTAAGGTACTCCGCTTAAGGATCGGATGAGAATTGGGCAAGATATAGCCATCGCTATGGGCCCTATAGGGGAATACGCCATTTTCAGGGGATCCATCAGGAAAAATGGGAAAAAAATCTGAAAAATATTTTGTCTCAGGATTTTGATGCAGAATGGTGGAAAATCGATCCACAAATCGTTTAAAACACTCCGCTTGAGAATCGGATGAAAATTGGGCAAGATATATCCATCGCAGTGGGCCCTATAGGGGAAAACGCCATTTTCAGGGGTCCCATCAGGAAAAATGGACAAAAAATCTGAAAAATATTTTGTCTCAGGATTTTGATGCAGAATGGTGGAGAATCGATATAGAAATCGTTTAAGATACTCCGCTTGAGAATCGGATGGGAATTGGGCAAGATATAGCCATCGCAGTGGGCCCTATAGGGGAAAACGCCATTTTCAGGGGATCCATCAGGAAAAATGGGAAAAAAATCTGAAAAACATTTTGTCTCAGGATTTTGATGCAGAATGGTGGAGAATCGATCCACAAATCGTTTAAGACACTCCGCTTGAGAATCGGATGAGAATTGGGCAAGAGATAGCCACCGCAGTGGGCCCTATAGGGGAAAACGCCATTTTCAGGGGAACCTATCGATTCTAAGATACCTAAATTGTTTCCTATCCATAAAGAATCCTTTCGATATGTGTCCTTTCGATTGTTGTGCAAAGTATTTTTTATATTTAATTTTTAATATTTTTGAAATTAAAATAAACCTTGAAACCCGAACAGCGCCAATGTGAAGACCGTGCTCTTCGTGCCCTACGCCCTGCGGGACCATGACAAGTACACTGCCACCGTGAGGGATGCCCTGAAGCCGTGGGGCTACTCCGTCGAGGGGCTGCACACGAAGCCGGACCGGGCACAGGCCCTGAAGGAGGCCCAGGCCATCTTCGTGGGCGGCGGCAACACCTTCGTCCTGCTGCGGACGCTCTACGAGCTGGAGCTGCTGGAGCCCATCCGGGAGCTGGTGCTGCGCGGCGGACTGCCCTACGTGGGCAGCAGTGCCGGGACGAATGTGGCCACCAGGTCGATACACACCACCAACGACATGCCGGTGGCCTATCCGCCCAGCTTCGAGGCCCTGGCCCTGGTGCCGTTCAACATAAATCCGCACTACCTGGACCCGGAGGCGGGCACTCACCACAAGGGCGAGACTCGGGACGAGAGGCTCGAGGAGTTTGTGGCCTACCATGGGCTGCCAGTGCTGGGCCTCCGGGAGGGAACCAGTGTCCGGGTGGAGGGCGAGAAGGCTACGCTCCTGGGGGATCGCAATGCCAAGCTTTTCAAGGCGTGAGTTTTTTTTAAAATTTTTAATTAATTTTAATTTTAATATTAAAATAATTACAGAGATGGGAGCACCGAGGAACTGGCTCCCAAGGCCGATCTTAGCTTCCTGCTGCAAAAGTAGTCGGATCGTACACTGAGGAAAACATCCGCACATTTATTGTACATATAAACATACAAGCTTATTGTATTATTTCTGCAATAACAACAATTCCTAATAAAATATTTTGTTTTTAAAATTAAAATATGACTAAAATGGTATGAAGAAAAGGATGTACTTTTAATAATATTTAATAAATTAATTATAGTTTTTAATATTTTTTTTTTAAGAAGACTGGCAATTACTGGCAATGTTTAATAGAAAATCATAATTTATATTTAGGTTTTAAGATTTATAAAAATTATAGGAAATGTACATAAAATTACCAGTTTCTTTTAATTTTTTTTTTTTTGGCACACCGTTTTTTTTTTTTATTTTTTTGAGACATTTTATGAGGCAAGGCGGCATATTTTACAGAGTACAGCCACTTAATGTTTTTTTTTACTTAATTAATTAATTTAAATTTATTTGCGCAACACTTAATAGAAATAAAAAATAATATTTCATAATAAAAAAAAAAGAGTCATGGTGCTTAGGAGTTAGGAGGAACCTTCCCTCCTCTGGGCTGTTGCCGGGTCTGAGATTGCTCCCTAGGGGCTATCAGGACTCTCTTCAAGGACTATATATATACTAATTATATAGGAATTTAATGGGCAAGTTGAATGGTAGGATATATGCTATATATTTACATGCGAAAACCAAATATCGAATGTCTATGAATGGCAGCTATTTAATCCTTAATCCTTATACTAACTAATCGTTATCTAATAGTTGTCTAATCCTTCTTTTTTTTATTTTATTTTTTATTTTTTTTTAATTTTTTTTGAGCATTGAAAGTTTCACTTTAAAGCAAGCAACAAACTGGCTTATGGAACTAGAAGTTGGTGTTGAGATAGGCCCTCTGCCAGGGACCCTAGATGCGAGTATAAGAGTTGGCGGTCAAGTCCTGTATCAGATGCACACCCCACCCAGGATGACATTCACACACACACGCACAGACACTACCCCTACAAAGTCATTCACACACACATGGATATGGAAATAGGATTTCCCCAAAAAAAAAAAAAAAGGAACTGATGATATTACAGGCAGGAATAGGAGCAGGAGCTGGAGCTGGAGCAGGACCAGGAGCTGGAGCAGGACCAGGAGCTGAAGCAGGACCAGGACCAGGAGCTAGAGCAGGACCAGGACCAGGAGCTGGAGCTGGAGCTGGAGCAGGACCAGGAGCTGGAGCTGGACCAGGAGCTGGAGCAGGACCAGGACCAGGAGCTGGAGCAGGACCAGGAGCTGTATCAGTATGCTATTTGTGCAATATACTCTTATCCTCGTAGCGGATAATGGCATCTCCGATTTGCTTTCGCGACGCCAAGTGGATGCACTTCTCCCGCCCGCACCGCTCCGGCACCTCCGCCGGCAGTGTCCCGCCCCTCGCCAGATAGTTGCGCACATCCTGGCCAAAGCGCAGATTCGGTTCCACGCCCCTCAGTATGTGCACCGAGTGCTGGGCCGCCACAAACATATCCAGGATGCTCTCCACGCCGGCAGGACGTGTCTCCGGCCGTTCCGTCGGCAGCAACAGCTGATCTATGTCCAGATCGCTTCTGATGATCGGCAATCCCTGCGGATGCAGTAGTTTTCGGGCTAAAAAGAGGATAGAATTAGCAGGGAGATCAATGCCAAGTCAAAGGAAATCCTAACCTTGAACATAATCCCGGGAGTAGAAGGAAATCACATCGTGGTTGTGACGATCAAAGTAGCCGCTGCTCTGGGACACATCGCAGGTGTCGCACTCCTTACAGAACTGCGCCCAGCGGCAGGGATACATCTGGAAGCCAATCGGGGCATAGACCTGGAAGCCCTGGATGGTGTTCATGCGGACGCGATTGAGGAAGTCGGCCTTGAAGTTCATGCCCGGCGTGGCCATCAAAACGAGCGACTCGAGGCCCAGTTTGGGCAGCGCCAGGTCGGCC
This sequence comes from Drosophila bipectinata, assembly GCF_030179905.1. Lineage (NCBI taxonomy): Eukaryota > Metazoa > Arthropoda > Insecta > Diptera > Drosophilidae > Drosophila > Drosophila bipectinata. The sequence goes on along the minus strand of NC_091734.1, from coordinate 792,770 downwards.
ACCACGAGACTGAAAAGCTGCCGGGGCCCGTACATGGAGGCGTGGAACAGCCAGTCGCTGGCCTCCACCTGGGCGCTCAGCTGCTCCGGCAGGCGGATGGAGACCCAAGCGATCCGGGAGCCGTCCGTTTTGTATTTTGTGGACAGGTCCAGGGCCAGGGTCTTGAGGGACTTGAACGGATCGTCGTCACCCTTGCTGGGCGAGTCCAGGCGGTACAAAAAGATCTGAAAATGATACAAAGATTAGCACTGCTTGGATGACCATGCAAATCATCCTTACCAGCAGGAGGAAGGTGTTATCCTGGTTCTGCATACAGACACGTTCGTATTGGGCCACAAACTCCAGGGCGTCGGGCACCTGGTGCTCGAATGCCGGCACCAGGACGGCTATTCGTGTGCTCTCCGTGACGTAGGGCGACGGCACCACCTCCACCCTGCCCAGGGGCTTCACCACCTCGAAACTCTTCACCAGAAGCTGCCGGTTCCGGCCCGATCCCTCCTGCAGGCTGAGATGCAACTGATAGTCCATGCCACGGGTGGCATCGAACTTCCGGTAGGCGCTGTGCAGGCTGTGGTACGTCAAGCGGGGATGCTTCAATGCCGCATACTGCAGGGCGATCTGCAGCACCTTCTCAAAGTCCAGGGCATCCACCTTGGAGAGGGGGGCCACCGTATGCTCGGCATTCCCGTGCGGCAGGAAGCTATGGGTCCCATTCAGCAGCTGCCACGTCAGGATGTCGTGACGCGTTTCCGGAGCACTCGGCGGCGGAACTCCCAGCGGCCAGCGGATCTCCAGGATCTTGTTCGAGATGCTGCCATTGGCGATGCGGTAAGATTTCTGCTCCAGAGCATAGCTACTGGACTGAACCATTTCCAGGTGATCCTGTCAAGAAATATTATCCTTAAATATTAGTTTTTTTTTTAAGGAATTTTCATTTAAAATCAAACCTTGGAGTAGTAGGCATGTAGGCGATAGAAGTCCTCTGGGGTTTGGACAGGATAGACGGTGCTGGCGTTGCGGAAGGCCTCCTGTTTGGCCAATTCACCAAAGTCGCGATGTCTGCGTCCTGGGGCATCCAAGGCATAGCTATATTGGCGCATTCCCTGAAGGATTAAAGATTTTTCAATATTTTAAAAGTTTTTATCGATTTTATCGATTTTTAGGCTTATCTATCGATTATCTGCCATCTTTAGTTTGGGTTTTTTGGATTTTTTTTTTATTTTAAGCCAAAAAGACTCTTTTTTACGAGAATTTCCTATTTTATTTGATGTTTCAAGACCGATAAATTCGATATACATTTATCGATTGTTTCGATATATTATTTTAATAATAAAAATATACCTTTTTTCACTTAGATCTAATAAAACTTATACTGTTTTATAGTTTAAAGCGATAACCTTCCCTAAAATGTTATCGATATTTTCGATAAATCCAGTTAATCGAGATATCGGGCTAATTTGAAACATAAATACTCCGTTATATGCTTTTTTTCTTTCTTTAGAAAGTGCTATTTGGCAAGGTCATGGCCAGGGTCACGCCTCAATACCGTTTCCATGGAAAGGAAGTCTCCCCGAAGCTCCCACGGCTTCGAGCCACATGCTCCCCCTTTTTGGATTTTCGGTTTCTTTGGCAATCTACCATTTTACGATCCATAAATGGGATCCGAGGGACCGACCGCCCAGCCAAGGGCATAATTAAATTAACAATGTCGTACTAATGGAACAAAGATCGCCCATTCGATCCGGGGGATTTGCCATTTTCCACCACCACCATCCACGAGCTCCACCTCCTCATCCTCCTTTTTATCTCATTTTCCACTCACAGCCAGACAGCACATTAATCAATCCCCAGTACCAGTCCCATACCCATTCCCAGTCCCTCCTCTATGGAGGTCTTTTGAAGCCGCCGGTTCCAACAGCTCCTTTAGGAAAGTTAATTAACCAACAAACAATATTGCACATCTTTTAATTTTAACTTGTATTTGTATTTAAGCAGCTGCTGAGGAAATTAACTAATTTCAGTTGTCATTGTGAGTCACTTGAGGTGCTATAACTTAATATTTTTAGTAAACATAAATCACTAAAAACTCGTAAAAAAACATCACAAAAAATTCCCATTTTAAAGCCAAACAAAATCAAATTATACGGAAACTGATGCTTTCATCTCGAATTCCATGGAAGGGTATACAAATAGTAGTTCCCATCCTATAAACAGTCCAATAATTACAAATAATAATGATTCATATTGCCACCTATTTTCGGTATCTGAGAAACCACACACTTTTTATGTTATTTTCTTTGATATTATTTTACGAATTATCTGACATTAAATAATTTTTATAAAGAGAAGGGGGAGGAGGGGAGCATATAGACACAAATAGATCGATCCGAAATTTCAGACAATTACAGGCCACTGTTGAAGAAATCCGTTAGCAGCTGTGCCCCCAAACTGTCATGGTCATGCCCCCTTCTGGTTTTTCACTCGCACAGTGGTTTGGGGTTTGAGGAAAAGGTAAGGCCTTAGAGGTTCTTCAAAAGGGGTTAGATTTTGGGAGATTTTGTGTTATAATGCCAGGATAATTAATTCGTAATTTAAATAAAGAGTTATATGAACTAAAAAAAATATATAAAAGTATAATTTATTTTTTTTTTAAAGCTTGATTACTTTGGGTATTTACTCTTATGAAAATCTAAAGAATAGGTATATTTAAAACTATATTTCTAGTGGTTTTCTTGAATATTTAAATGCTATATTATTCTTAATAAAGAATAAAAAATAAACCTAATTCAACAAATTATTAAACCTAGATTTGCTTTTTGAAATTTTTAACATATATCCCACCACAAGCTGAAGTAAATATATTATTTATAGTATGAATATGAATATGATACGAATAAGAAACACTATACTATTGTCTATTATTTTATTATCTGTTATATCTATATATATTTCTATTTATATTATTTTATTTACTAGAACATGCCTAATATTTTCTTTATAGTTATACTTTTAACTTGTTTATAATTTTGAATGAAAGAAAACTCTAGCTTGGAAGCAATAATAAAAATAATATCTGTTCTTGGAACTACTATTCTTTTTAATTACTATTCTATTATTAACTACTATTTTATTTATTATTTCTCATCCAAAGTTTCGAACCTCTTACCCATTCTTTTCACACCATTTCCTCTATACCCCAAACCACTGTTCCAAACCCAAAGAAATTCTTTGTTTGTTGCTAGAAAATAAAATAAACTCTCCTGTCCATCAAGTGTGAAGTGGCTACTTATTTTCTGCTTTGATTTCTGAGCCCGATCTCCAAAAATTATAAATAAAAGCCAAACGGACAACACTGGCTGTGAAATATCAATGAAATGGCTCCAGTTTCTTGGGATCTTCAAGATCGAAATGTCTGTCTGTCTCTTCACTCAGATTCTTATTCAGATACTGATTCTGTATCTGATTGTGTATCTTGGACGTGTGTGTGTCTTTTTAGTTTGCGGCAAATTGTTTAAATAAATAAAATGGCATGTAGGAAGCGGGCACGACCGAAGCCAGCAAATTAAATAAAATGTCTGATTGTTCATCCGCATGTGCGTGAATCGTTTAGGTTTTTATTTATTTTTCTTCTAGAAGGTTTAGGAAACTATAAGAAACCTTAAAAATATTTAATTGTAAGCTGGTTCTAGGCGCCTAATAGGTTCCTAGCTAAAAAAAGATATTTTAAATCTCAGCTATTTAATTATTAATTAAATCAAAGATCTGGAAATTAAAGAAAATTATTAAGAATCTCACCTGAAAACTCTCCTGGCAACCCGTCACCCGACTGGCGTACTTGACACACCTCCCAATGTTGACGGAGTGATCGGAGGTGCTGCCGATCCGGACACACCTCTCCAGATTGTTGCGCATCTTCCGGATGACGCTGTTGCTGAAGAGGATGCCCGCCTCCAGGGAGCAATAGTTTCGATCGCTGAGACCCGGCTGGACGTCCTCCTCCCCGGCACTGGCAGCATCGTTGATGGGGCTGCCGGCATCCAGGCCCACCCTCGCCCCGCCCATGTAGAGGTCAAAGGTGATGCTCATGTGGTAGAGGAGCTTCTTCAGCTTGCGGGCATCCACATAGACGTTATCGGGCACCAGCAGGAAGTAGTCGTACTCCTTCAGGTAGTTGTCGGCAATGTACTTGATGACATGGAAGGGTCGCCGGTTCTCGTGGGTGTCCGTGAACCCGACAATGTTCTTTAGTTTATAATTAGTCTTGACACTGTCCGCGTAGATGAAGAACTTAATTTTATTGACCAGATGGGCGATGGTCCGGTTGAAGGCCGTGGCATAGGTGTTGATGTGCTCCTGGGAGGTCATCACCCCGATGAAGAGCTTCTCGCGGATGCCCAGCTCCGACGAGTAGTACCTCGGTCGTATCACATTTTTTACCTAAAAAAAAAAAATAAGAATTTAAATAAATAGGAATAGGAAATAATAGTTATGAAGAATTATTCTGAGAATGGAGGGGAATCTGAGAGTGAGAATCTTGAATTTCAAAGATCGTGTTTCGAGTTTCTGCCCTTCAGTACGTGACTTTTTCTTAAAAGTGGAAGAGGCTCAGGTTATTTTTGTAAACCAGAGATACCAGATAAAGTAGCTCTTAAACCTATAAGTACTTTTATTTTATTTATAGGCACCTGCCAAAAGTTAAGGGCTTCTTTTCAGATTTTATCTTCTATTAAGTGGCTTGGCTTTTGTATTTTTATTATTTTTGTATTTCCTCAGCACTTGAGGGGATTTTTGTAATTCCTATTTTTGTGATTAGATGACTAAACACAAGTTCGACAACCCCTTGATGAGGAATTCCCTTTCGAATAATATTTTTAGGAAAGATAATGTCAGTTTGGGGTCTTAAGACTTTCAAAATGTTATTAAAAATTGACAGTTGGCTTCTCGAATTAAATTTTAAAGAATATTTATTAGTTAAATAATGGTTGGGTAAGAAAAAGCCTAAGAAAGTCACATGAGAACGTCACATTGTTCCGATTGTTCAGTTATATGATAGCTATAAGGATATAGTCATATAAATAATTTAAATATTAGCCATTTAGTGCCTTAATATATCCTTAATTTCCCGACTGGCAACCTTAAGAAATAAATCAAATATTTTCCTCGAAACTCCATTAACTTTATCATGTGACTTTTAACCTAAAATATTTCGAGAGTTAATAGCAATTTCAAGGCTAAAAAAATATCTACAAAATAACCAAGTAAATAGTTTAAAAAATAAAGGTAAACAGCTACGTTCGTTTAGCGCCAAAGTGGGCGTCCATTTTTTTGCGAAATTTCACGAAAATTTGCATACATGCAACCCGAGTACTTAGTTTACTTAGTTTATTATCCAAAAAAAAAATAAAAATATATACATTTTTTTGTCAATTACTAGAAAAAAGATGCGTGCAAGTCGGACACACCTACTCGGGGCGGCCTTTTTGTTTAAATTGGAAATTAGTTGTTGAAATAAACAAAACGTCAGCACTTGTGGTCCAATGTTTGTCCAAGTACGAGTACGAGTACAGAGGGCCTATTAGTGTTGCAGTACCAGGTAGTGTTCATTGGAATTATGGCTAATTAAAAATCATTCTTAATAGATTTTTAATAACGGCTAACAAGCTGTTTGCCCGGCCTTTAGCTTTATGGCCGGATCGTAAAGTGGCCCGAACTCTCAGGGTCGCTATCGGCGTTAATCTCTAAGAATATTCTGGTTTTTTCAAATACTCTTTAAATATATATATTATTTACTTTATTTAATATGTGGTTGAGTGGGGTTTGAGCTTGAATAATAATTATCATAGTTGGGAAATAAAAAGAAAACTATAAAGACAGCGATATGAGAAGGTGAGTTTAAGGTTAAGTTTAGAGTTCGAAACGGTTATGAGGATGAAAAAATATTTTTTTTTTATAATATTGAAAAAAAATGCATAATAGTTTTAAATAACTATAAGTTATAGATATTTTTTATAGATTCGACCTAAAAGTTTAGCTTTAAAAAGCCTGAAGAGGATTTATTTCCAAGAGAAGTTCAAAACTTTTCAAGAAAAAATGTATTTCTTTTATTATTATGATCTTTTATTAGAAGATACATCTAATCTCTTATTATTTATCTTCTGTATAGCTAATAGAAGATAATATTTAAATAAACATATTTTTGAAATTCAAAAAAAGAGCATTCAACTTTCTACTTGAAGAACTCAATTCCAGGTCGACTTCTTTATTTAAAGTACTCATTTATAGACTATTATTTCATATTATTTCATAATTTTTTTTTGAGAATTTTTAGGCCAAAGTGTGATGCGTTTTTCCAAGTCCTTGAATGGTTTTTATTATGATTTTTTTTTGAGTGAAAACGATGTGAGCTCGATGGGCAAATAGTACGCTTGTTGGTTGGCAGCAATTAGCAATAATCACCTTAATAAATAAATGTATTAGTGAGTAAGAAAAGCAAGAAAAAAAATACCTGATCGATTAGATAAATAAACAGAAGCACTAAGCCACGATATCAGAGTTGAGTAAGAAGCTAAAATTTAATGAGAAACTCCGAGGGGTCAGAGCTTAATGGTGTTCTAATGCCAACCTTGTACCATTAGCACAGATCTCATATATATGTATATATATGTTTTGGATTCTACAATCTAGAATCTTGAATCTACAATGTAGAATCTAGAAGACCAGAAGACTGGGGGGGGGAAGCACAAAAACATTTGCCAATCATCAACTGTGTAAATATATCGCCGAAAGGTAAACCAAGACTAAAAATAAAATCACCGCAAAAAACCAAAAACCAAAAAAAAAGAAATGGATTTTTTGAAAAAGAAAACATACATTTTGGTAAAGATTTGTGTTCTTTTTTTGTGTTCTTTTTCAAAATTTGTTGAGTAAATAAAAAACATGGATGATGAATGGAAATTCGAATTTGCAAAATAATGAGATGACGAACCAAAAACCACCATATTTTATCTAAATAAAAAAAAAAATTCTAAGAAATAATACACGTGGTGGTTGGGGATCGAAAGATATAGGCGTATATATATATTACTTGAGAGATAAGACTTTAAACAGCCTTGTGACGTAACAACGGAAGTGAGTCGAAAATTTATTGAAAGCCAAAACCCAGAACCCATAACCCAAACCCTCTTATCAAAAATTGGTTTATTTCTTATCAAACTATGAAGAAAAAAAATAAAAATACGTCACTCTCGACAACTGAACACAATTTTATTTAAAAAAGAGACTCTAATTCTATCAAAAACTATCCCACTTTGAGTCACTGGTTGAACTTGGAACTTGGCGATTATATAGCCCATATATACTACTCTATATGGTCGGCATTGTTGGCCCCCAATAAATCTCCAGATAGCCCTCGAGTGAGTGTTACTTTATATGGCGGCTACTTAAGGTGTGTTTACCTTGTAATGAGCCGCGACTAATGCCTCGAAAATCTCTACAGATTCCCCTGGCAAATATTATGATTTGGATTTACACTAAATACTCTACAAATCATGACGGTGGGATACCCTAATTAGTGGGTTCAGTGCCCTTAACCCCAAACCGACTACAAATCGGGTAATTATAAAGCGATTCTATAGCCTGTAATTAGTTCAGATCGCAAATGAAAGAGTTTATTAGACGATTGAATGGATCTTTGATTGGCAAATAAACCAATCATCTGTTATATAGAGAATATATATATATTCCATTCAATTATCGAGTCGATTGCACTATTTAAATCGCAGCAGTCGCAGAAATGCATAAATTACGGCCTTCAAATGGATTCGAATTGACAACGCAATGGTTTTTGGTTTACACTGGGAATTATTTTGGGTTTTTGGGTTAGATATTATATAAGAATTTTAAGAAATTGATTTTAGAGGGAAGAATATGAGGGATTAGTAGAGGAAATGGTTTGTAATCTACTTTTATAATAATCTTTATAATCTTTTATAATAGCAACCTTATAGATAGCACGACTGTATAGTTAGAGTACCAGGTATGAATATTTATTATGAATATTTATTAAAGAAAGGGTATTTCATAAAACCCTATATAAAATATATAATAAAAGCAAGATTTATAGCGATTTTATGGTACTATAGTTCTTTTGATATTATGATAGAAACCCTTATACACAGACAGATCTAAGTAGTGCTAATAGTACCGGGTATTTATATTCATTGATGATAACGTTTTAAATAATATATAAATCAATAATAAATTATTTCAATGGAGTTTTTACTATTATAATTTGTTAAAGATCTTTTATGATAGAAAACCTCATAAACAGACAGGTCTAAGTAGCTCTTGATGGTCCAAGTACCGGGTATTTATATTTTATAGGGTTTTGGGTAATACATTTTCTTAATAACTTTAAAGAGGACGAATAATGAGGATTTCTGGCGGTATTTTTTATAAAAATATCGATTTTAATAGAGAACCTTATAAAAAGCATGGTCTAAGTAGCTCAAGTACCGTGTATTTATATTGCGCGTTTATAAATAGATATGTTTGAATTAAAAATCGTATATAGATAGACAGTTGAATACTAAATGGCTCTAGTACCGGGTATTTATATTTATCCTCAAAGTACTAGCTTATTCATTCCAAATACATGCGTATATATTCAAGAGATATTTTATCTATGACCTAGTACAGATATAGTAACTAGTATCTATATTATTTATAAAAGATTTCTAATATTTTACAACACCCCTGGTTCTTATAGTATCTATATTTATTATTACCTTAAAAACTACTTCTTTAAAAACCCCCTACTTTTCTCACTGTATCCAACACCTTTGTAACTTGAGGATTATTCAAATCTCAAGACGTATACCCTGCTATATAGATCATGGAGATCAAATACACCTTATAGAATATTCAGAGGGTCGCGCAATCTCGGCGTTCCATCCGCTGGCGGAGGAGGAAAGTGCCACAAGCCGACAGCCAACCTGCAACGTGCAACCGACTGACTTTGCTGCCAAATGGATGGGATGGGATGGAATGGGATGGGATTGGACAAATCTTAATTGGGACAAGTGCGCCGGCAGCCGCCCGACAGACAGATAGCCAGAGAGACCGTCTAACGCCCTCCCTTCTCCCAATAATGGAGGAACACAGATGCGGGACGGATTAGTCTAGCAGCCTCTCGGACTGGACAATTTATTGGGGACACAGTCTGTAGACACAGTCTGTAGAGTCTCTACAGTCTGGCCCCGGATAAAGCGACCAGAGTCCACACCGGATATGCGACGCGCTTTTCAATTAAAACCAAAAAAAAAAATAAATAAAAAAAAAAACACTGAAGCCGTCAAGATGGGTGGAACATTATCCACATATATGGTAGGGGGAGCACGATGTTGTAAGGAAAATGTAATTAAAGCGATAAGACTAGATCTATATTGAGTTATGGTAGAAGATATAGAGCTAAGGTAGTAGTTTAGGTACCGGGTATTGATAACTTATTAAGAACAGGTTTTTTAAGTTTTAAACATAAATATTGTAGACTACCAGACACAAGAATAGCAGGTAAAGTACCGGGTATTACTACATCTTCTTGTTTCTCTATTATATCAAGGTTTTCTCATCAAGATTCTTAAGATATGAAAGGAATAAAACCCAAACTAGTAGTGCAAGTACTGGGTATTTATAGTTATTCAAAATATTGAACTACTTTTCTTTCTACTCTTTCTTCATGTTATAAAAAAAGGTTCCTAACTATGTTTAATATTAAATAAATAGGGTTTAAAATTATGGGGACTAAATAAACCCGTAACTAGCAGAGCAAGTACCGGGTATGAACATTTAAAATACTAAAATAAAATACTAATTTTTTTGGAAGAAAAAACCCTAGAGATGGATATTCCTTATTATATCAAGGTTATCAACTAAATACCCACAAAACTAGTAGAGCAAGTACCGGGTATTATTAATTATTTTGAAAATCATAGGGATATCATATTACTTCTCTATTATACCAAAGTTGTTCCAAGTTACAAGATTATATATATATATAGGGGCTATAGACATGGGGATTAAAACAGACCCAATCCTATAAGTTCAAGTACCGGGTATTATTATTTATTTTGAAAAGCAAAGGCTTATATTAATAATTCTCTATTATATCAAAGATCAAATATATAGGGATTGAAATACACATAAAACTAGAAGTTCAAGTACCGGGTATGGTTATTTATTTTAAAAATCATAGGGATATCTTTACATTTCTCTATTATACTAAGGTTCTTCCAAGTTAAAAGATTAAATATGAAGAGCCCGAAGATATATGGATTAAAATACAACCAAAACTAGAAGAAGTATTGGGTATGATTATTTATTTTTAATACTAATATTTTAGAAACAAAACCACCCTATAGAGAAGGAAATTCCCTATCACACCAAGGTTCCCAACTCTTAAACATAAGAAGCAAGGCAGAGTTCCCTAAGAACCCCTTGAAAAACCCCCTTGACTAAATATAGTCTGGAATTACTGATAAAGATTATACAAAGTCTCAGATTTCCAACCGAAAACCCTCACTTTTTGGGCTTCAAGAACACCAATTGACAAATTGCCTTCAAGATGAGCAGAGATATGGAGCTATGGGCTCCGATTTCCGATTTCGAGGGCTTTTTGTTGGCTTTTCAATTAGAAACTTGTGCCAGCGATAAGCCGCTTTATTTATAGAACCGACCTGGTTGATAATATAGAATATTCTTTATAGAACCCACATAGCTTTCAATCTTGCATATATTTATTAACGACAAAAAATTTTGGAAAAAAGACGCAAAGAGTCGCGAGTGTCACTTGTCGCCGTGCATGCCGGAGGTGACACCCAGGTACTTATCGAACAGATAGTCCCCGACCTCGTTCCTAGCCCGTTCCAGCTGCCTTATATAGTCGGCCAATACCTTCTGGCCATCGACCTGTTCCTGCAGGAAGTTCGTCTCAATAAAGTCGCACAGATTCGGGTCGGCTTCCTTCCCGGCCAGGGTGTGGAGGTCCAGGAGGTGCTGATTCACTTCCATCTCCATACCCAGGGCGTGCTTGAGGGCGTCGAGGGAACTGGGGAAGCCGGGCAGGGGCTCGGGTACACTCTTCAAAATAATGGCACCGCCACGCTTGTTCATATACTTCATAATCATCTCGGCATGGTTCCGCTCCTCGACACTGGCCTGAAGGAAGAACTTAAACATGCCGGGCGAACTCATGTCGGCTCGGTCGAAATGATAGGCCTATATCAGAGATATATCTTTTTAGAAAATGTAGTATTTTTTTTTTAAAATAATACCCCACCATGGCTAGGTATTGGTGACAGGCCTTGAGCTCCAGGTTGATCTGTTCGTTTAGTTTCTTTTCGCAGATCTTGGAGAAGTTCTGACGCATCATCGTGCAACAGTGGCGCCTCAAAAACCCAAAGTATCTCAAAGACATGATTTCAAACAAAAACCTCGAATTTTACTTTTCACTTTTTCCCGATTTTCAAACAAAATCTGAAGTAAAACCCAAAACAACACAAAACTAGACAGACTGAGACAGGTGTCTGTGATGAAAGATCCAAGATCGAACTTTGGAAGATCCATCACTCTTTTTTTTTTCGGTTTTTTTGGTTTTTTGGTTTTTTTGGGTTGAAGTTCAAAGTGCCCTGCCGGCTCTGATTTCACTTAGCATTAGTGTGTACTCTGTGTATATATAGTATATCGGTGTTTATGTCCAGATCTGTTTGCTTTAACTCGAACAAGTACACAGACGTTGAGAGCAAACGCGGTTATTGTCTTTTATTAAGTGAGTGGACGGAAGACTGTCTTTTTTCGAATCATCTCCATTGATATACTCTTTAAAATGTTTGCTTTTCTTGAAGATCTTAAATTTCTTAAAATATCAACTGGTTTTTGGTCAATATTTGGAAAGAATAATCCCTTTAAAGTCTAAATAAGGATATTAAAATGGAGGGGATATTAGAATATGTAATTTAATTTAATTGGATTTTTATAAAAAATAGCAACTTGTGGGGTTTAAAAGGTAGTATCTATAAGATATTATGAAAAATATATATTTAGTCGTTTATTTCTATTAATTTTAATTATTAATTACCAAAAAACCATAAGCTTTATGAAGAAAAAGTAAAGAGTTCGAGTTCGAGTTCGACTGAGATTTCTCATAATATTTATCTATTTTTTTCACCAAAAAATATATTCAAAATTTCTAAATATATATTCTAAAATACCAAAAACCCTAAACTAAATAAAGATTGTGAAGAGTTTGACTGACTGCAACTTCTCATAATATATCTCAATTTTTCTAATAAAATCTCCATAATAAATTCCATCAAAAATATATATATTTTTAAAAATACCTAAAACCTTATTTCTTTCCTTAACTCTTAGTATTATTTATTATCCAAGTAAGAGTATATTGTTGGGCTTCTTAAAAACCAAAAGTTTCAATTTCCGAAACGCATGTGCGAATGCGAGAGTCTTTGGAATTATCGTTCCCTTGTTACATTTTTTTTTGTTCAAATCCCCCCCAGAAAACGAAAACTGAAACTGAAATTGAAACCGAAACTGACCAACCAACCAGCCAACCAAAAAAAGACCTCTCTATGTATGTACATTACGCACATTAAAAAAAAAAAAATAAAAAATGTGTTATAATTTAGGCAAGAAATGGTGACTCCACAGACCGCATGTGCGACTCGTAAAAAAGAGGTAATAATAAAGTTCAAGTTAGCAGAGTAAGCAATTTCACCAGACGGCAAAAAAAAAAAACCCAAAAAAAAAAAGAAATTAAATTAAAACACATAAGAGTTATGCAAATCGTGGCAGACATGGCATTTAATTAATTAGATTAAAAATAGTGTATTAAAAGATATTGCAACCAGAGAGCCCAGAGGTCTTTCATTAAATTGTGTTAATTATTAAAGAAATAACTAAAAAATATACATTATTTTCCTCTTAAATTCAATTAAATATTCCCCCAACGTATGGCCATAAAAATCCCAATTCAAAGGCGACACTTTTCAATCAAATCTTAAAACAAAAAAACATTTACATATAATTAAGGCCCATAATCCAGTTTTTTTGTGTTAAATACAAAACGTGCCATAAATTATAAATATTATTAAGCCAAGGCGGTGGAAAAAAAACCTTTTAATTTCCAGCATATGGAAGAAAAAAAAGCAAACCTCAGCACATGGAAGCCAAAAAATGAATAAAAATTAAAAATAAAATGCAGAGACAGGAGGTGGAGGAGAAATCAGGCCATTTTTTGGGAAATATATTCAAGAAGTAAGTCATTTTATTAAATAATTTCTGCGTTTATTTATTTAAATTTAATTTACGATCCAACGATCGTCTCTCAGCCCCCGAAGACCAATATTTTGAGAACCGGGAAGTGGCATTCTTTTTAAAATTTATTAAAAATTGTTAATAATTTTATTTTTTGTTCAACCCTCTAGAAACTGGAAACCCAATTGATAAGCGAAATAATATAATATGACGTCTGAAAATTGGACACTGAGCTACAGGGCTGCGGGGACTTACGCATACCTCCCCGTCCATGGGTCAATGCCCTAGTACTTGAGAACCCAGAGTGGGCAGTGGGCAGTTTTAGTTTCCATTTCGATAGTTGAGAAAATAATGCGGATTCTTTGGAAATTGGAGAAGTCACTGGGTTGGTTGGTTGCCATGTGGTGGAATACGAGTTGGAATTTAATCGACTTGCTCTCCGGCTTGGTAATTTTCATAAAATTTAATTAAAAAATCATAAAATGGGTCTTGATCTCTGAAGATGGCTGTTAATTTATGCCTCAACTCAAGTACCTCAATTCCTGCTGGCTAGTGTTATAAGCCTGATAAGCCCGAAGGTCAATAAATCGCTATCAGCCCCAACTGGCCCGATGCTGGCTATGAAGTCAGTTCAGTCTATATAACTAAGGTATGCCTTCTATATATTTTTTAATATTTACGGTCTGGGGATTTATGGATTTTGGACTTAAAAGATGCTTATTTTAATTAAGATTTATCAGTTTGGGGTTGGGTATTTTTTTTAAAGAAATATTTAGACTAATTCTTTAGAGTATTTTATTCTTTTTTTTTAGTTATTTCTTTTTTTTTTTTAGTTTTATTATATGAACAATCTAATATTTTATACAGTACTACTATATTTTCTACTAAAATCTATTTTCTATCTTCTATTTCTCTTAAATTGAACTTAAAACTAACATTTTTTACTTAAAAATTAATAAAAAATCTTAATATTTAATTTTAAAACTAGAGTTTGGAAGACGTACCGGCTTCTTGGCCGCCAGCGGCTTGTTCACAAGATTCAGTTGCGGCTCAAAGTCCTGGCCGAAGCGCTCGATCAGCAGGTTCTCGGCCGCCTCCTGCGGGCACTCCGGCTGGATCGGCTCGAACAGGATCTCCGGCACATAGATGCTGAGCACCAGGCCCAGGGCCAGGCTGAGCACGAAGCAGTGGTTGCGTTTAAATCGCTCTAGTCTGCGCATCTTTTTTTTAATCTTTTTTTTTTGTGGGGGAGGGGTGGGGGGGCTTTGAAGAAAGGTGCGAAGAAAGTGGTGGAAGGAGAGGGAGAGGAGAGAGAGAAACTGGTGTCAGGAGCAGAGCCAAAAAGCCAATCGTCATATGCACATTTTTGCCGCGGTTTTTCCACTTTTCCACATTTATGGGTGACCGGGATCGGGACAGGGACCGGGGCCGGGGGCCACTTGTTGCCGTTTCTGGTTCTTCTTTGAGACGCTTCTTTTCTGGAAATCCAACAGGTGCCTGGTCGGGCGCACTCTCTCTTTAACCGTATATATATTTTGTATTATTTTATTTTTTTGGCACTTTTTCGATTTTTTGATTCGGCGCCGCACACACTACTTTCCTTCGTTCGCTTTCGATTAATACTTTTCCCGGCATTTTCCCGGGCACATTGCTGTTACGCTCGCGTTCCTCGTTGATTTTTGCGGCTAATTTTCGCGGAGCACGCTGCGCTGGCCGAGAGTATGGGCTGGCCGCTAAAAAATAAAAATAAAAAAAAAGCGACTCGAGCGCCGGGCCGGTTTCGCGCAGGTAAACAACAAAAAAAATAAAGCATGCCTAGTGTTGCCAGATGCCGATTTTCCGATATTACCCCCATTTATCGTACATATCGATAGCACTAGTAGCCGATAGTCTCCATTTGGTCACACTAAAGGCGCCAAATCGAATTTTGAATATTTTTTTGGTTTAAATAACTATGTTTTTAAAGAGAATGAGCTTATTTTCTTATTTATTTTTTATATTTTATAAACTATTATGGTTTTTAGCTAGAAGTAGGTTATTATTTCTACTAAAACAAACTCTCTCCTATAAAAACCGTTTTTCTGTCTAATTAAAAGCCTATAAAAATTAAATATCACATTAAATAGTTAAGTTTTAATTCAATATAGTTAATTTAAGTTTAAAAATCCGTTTATCCCCTGTTTTCTCACCTGGCAGTGCCATCTTCAGCCAGGTGTCATATCTATCTAAGCCCGCAACGGTCACACTGGCCACTAACTGACTACATCCCAATCCGAATCTGAATCCGAATTCAAATCGAAATCCGTAACAGCAACCGCATCTAGGAGCTACGAATTCCGTGGAGAGCCAGCGGCCATTCCGGACAAGACATGTCG
Organism: Drosophila bipectinata; assembly: GCF_030179905.1. Classification (NCBI taxonomy): domain Eukaryota; kingdom Metazoa; phylum Arthropoda; class Insecta; order Diptera; family Drosophilidae; genus Drosophila; species Drosophila bipectinata. The sequence goes on along the minus strand of NC_091734.1, from coordinate 777,069 downwards.
CCCAAGTACACGCACGCCATCGTGGCCAGGTGAGTGGCCAGCGGATGACAATAGCCCGGGAGTGGCCCAGTGGCGGGGAATTAGGTCACCCAGTCAACGGCAGGCTGCGTGGGTGGGGCACCCACTTGGCGGCTTAATTGAATGATTATATTTGCTTCTAACCTGCCCACCCTCCTCGTAGAATCTCGGATGCCCTGCTGGAGAACGGGAAGTTCGACGTCCAACTGGCGAAGCAGCAGCATGAGGAGTACTGCACCCTGCTGCGCTCCATCGGGCTGGACGTGATCGAGCTGCCGCCGGACGATGAGCTGCCCGAGGGCGTGTTTGTGGAGAACAGCGCTGTGATCTGCAATGGAGTGGCCCTGATTGGACGATCGGAGAACCCGAAGCGACGCCGCGAGGCCGAAAGCATGGCCATTATCCTGAAAAAGGAGCTAGACATTCCAATAATAGAGATCGAGGACCAGCATGCCCAGCTCGACGGCGGAGATGTGCTCTTCACGGGTTCGACTCTAAAACGCCAGCAGGAGCATCCACTTTATTAATGTTCTTCCATTTTAGGTCGGGAATTTTTCGTGGGAATCTCGGGCTTCACCAACGAGGAGGGTGCCCGTGCTGTGGCCATGGCCTATCCGGAATACCCAGTGACGCCCATACGCGTGAATGGCAATCGCCGGCTGAAGTACTATGTGACCATGGCGGGACCGGATGTCCTGTGCGTGAGCAGCAGCCCCACCTGCCAGGAGATTGTGAAGCGCATGGAGCGGGAGGCGAGCTTCACCTACCAGAAGCTGACCCTGCCGGAGGAGAGTGCCGCCAATGTGTTGTACATCAATGGAACCATTGTCTACCGATCCCCGTCAGAGATACCCGACGCCTACAAGGTAGGTGGTTGATACTTTATTTGAAAGTATGTCCTTTCATGTCCTTCTATATCCATTATCCATTATCCTTTAGACTTTGAAAGAAAAAATCGACATTCCATCGAGAAACATAAACATAAGCGAGTTTAGTCAGTACTCCAGTGGCCTGACGTCGTGTTGCCTGCTGCTCCGGCGCTGGAAGTCCATAAGGAGTATCTGAATCTGAATCCCTGGGAGCTGTCCCAACCAGTAGCATTGCCATGAGAATCACACAACGCACACCAGCAATATTTATAAAGAAATCCTATCGTATTATCCATGTATTCGTAGTCTAATTGCAATTCTTGTTATCGAATCGAATCTACGCTCCTCCGACTGGAGAGTTGGAGCGAGTCCTGGCATTCCAAACCAGTCCCATTATACCGTTTAAGGATATCGGACAATATCATTATTACTATTATTATTATTATTATTATTATTATTATTATTACAACTATTGTGCTATTTGAGAGTGTCTCTACTTTCCAAGTAGAGTTTGTTGACAAAAGAATCTAAAATTTAATAAATAATCTCCTTTTTTTTACAAAAAAAAAAACAAGAAAGAAAAGAAAAGTTCGGAAGGAGACGAAGTTGATACACCCTTAGAGTTAAGATCAGATATATATTGCATAAGGTTGGCCGATCCTTTAATAATTGTATTATAAAAACCAATTTATTAAAATACTAAGGTTTGTTTTTTATACCAAATACTACTTCCGATAGTTCAGTTATTAGGCAGATATAGGATATAGTCCCCTATTAGGTCCACTGCGATGGCTATATCTTCCCCAATTCTTATCCGATTCTCAAGCGGAGTATCTTAAACGATTTCTGGATCGATTCTCCACCATTCTGCATCAAAATCCTGAGACAACATATTTTTCATATTTTTTTCCAATTTTTCCTGATGGATCCCCTGAAAATGGCGTTTTCCCCTATAGGGCCCACTGCGATGGCTATATCTTCCCCAATTCTTATCCGATTCTCAAGCGGAGTATCTTAAACGATTTCTGGATCGATTCTCCACCATTCTGCATCAAAATCCTGAGACAAAATATTTTTCAGATTTTTTTCCCATTTTTCCTGATGGGATCCCTTACTGGGGCTTGGCATTTTCGATCTTTTAGTTATATGGCAGCTATAGGATATAGTCTACCGATCCTAATGAAATCTGGTATGTCGTATTATTTCGCTAAAAATATAATATATTACAAATCCCAATGCTCTAACTCTAAAAACACCAAAGTTATGACATCTTTCAGTTATACGGCAGCTATAGGATATAGTCTACCGATCCCAGCTATAGGCTATAGTCGGATATAGTTAAACACTTGATTTATTTTGTCGCTAATCGTAGGCTTAGTCTAGGTTTTAAATGCATGTCGCCTTAGCAAAGGTCAAGGGTTAAAACTCGGGTGATGGATGCTCCACCTGGCGGGTGTGGATGCTCCACCTGGCGGGTGGGGATGCTCCACCTGGCGGGTGTGGATGCTCCACCTGGCGGGTGTGGATAGTGATGGATAATGGTATGGGAGTAATACTAGTTGCGTAATAAATAATCGATGGCAGGAGTGGGAGTGGCTGTTGTCCAGTTCTGAAGGAGGATCTCTTAATTACAAGTTCTTAGGTTAGGGATCTAAGGATCAGGTGATCAGGTGGGTGGGTTGTATATCATCTCCTCATATACACTTTCTGGCGGGGATCGGGGCTTGGTTACTAGCTGGGTGCCGCCCGGGGATCGATGTACGAGATCACGCTGCTCTGGCTGCTGTCGTCCTCCATCGTCTCGTTGAGATTTTCGTTGTGGGAGCTGCCCAGTGGAAGCTTCTCCTTCTCCAGGGTCACTTCTCGCTCTCTTACTCTCTCTCTATCTCGCTCTCGTTCTCGCTCTAGCTCCCGCTCCCTCTCCCTTTCTCTTTCTCGTTCCCGGCGCTCCCTCTCGTACCGCTCGGTGACCTCCTGCTTGCTCCTCAACGGACTCCGGCACTTGATCGCCTCGTACAGCTCATCAATGGAGGTGTCCTCGTGCTGGTCGTGCTCCGGATGATCGTCCCGCTCGCTGCCGGGCGCCACCCGCTCGTCGTCGTCGAACTCGTTGAGGACGTCCACGTCGGCGTCGCTGGCGTTGGAGGACTGGTAGCACCGGAAGTCGTCCGTCAGGGTGAGATTCAGGTCGTTGTCCGCCTGGGGGGCGTACAGGCCGTGGCTCCGGATGCTGATCTCCGAGTTCTGGTAGTTGAGATCGCTCTCGTTGGTGGGGCTCCCGGAGAGGAGGCGTCCCTCGTCCTCCGCCTCGGCGCCGGGGCCACGCAGCAGGCTCCGCTCGGCGCGATCCTTCAGCTGGCAGAGATTACTGCTGGAGCAGGAGTAGACCTGCTGGCCCTCGAGGGTGCTGCGGTCCAGGTCGGCGATCTCCTCGCCGTCCGGCTCGACGGCCACCGCCCCGGAACTACCGCACCCGCCCCCGCCACCACCGCCACCGCCCAGCATCTCGCTAATGTTGTTGAGGGACTTGGACTGTTGCTGCTGGCTGAAGCGGATGAGGACGCTGGGGAAGTCCTCGTCCAGCTGGATGCTGTTGCTGGTGGTCACCTGCAGCGAGTTGGAGACGTAGATCTCGTGCTTCTGCAGCAGCGGCTCCTCCAGCTGGGTGCTGATCTCCGGCAGGCCGCAGCTGTTCATCGCCTCCAGGCTGGGCTGCTTCACGGGCGTGGAGCTGAGGATGTGGCCGTTCCGCGGCCGGAACAGGTTGTTCATCCCACTGTGGGATGAGGCCGTCGCCGGCAGAGTGTTGGCATACAAGGGGGCATTCTCGTCCAGAGAGCTGGCGTCCTCCTCCAGTTCGGCCTCCTCCTCCTCCTCCTCCAAGCCGTGGGGATTGGCCTGCTCCTGCAGCGGGCCCGGTTCGTCCTCCTCCTCCTCGTCGTCCTCCTGCTCGTGCAGGGTCTCGTCCAGCAGCGAGGGCGTCCGGTTGCCCCGCAGCTTGATCACCTCGTGCTGCGGCGTCAGGGTCTCCGGTATGTTCGTGTAGATGTTGGCCTGCATGATCTTGGCGGCCGCCGGCGAGGAGCTGGCCGGGATGAAGCGCTTGAACTGGAGCGAGTCCCCGCCGGGGTGCTCCAGCTGGCCGCCGCCCTGGTTCTTGTAGTGCAGGTTCGTGTTGTTCACCTTGCTGCCGCCGGCGAGGAGCGTCATGGCGTTGTGGTGGCGGCTGTACAGCTGCTCGGAGCTGGCGTCGCTGAGGCTGCTGTGCCCGCCGTGGAGCTGCATCTGCATCTGCATCTGGAGCTGCATCTGGGGCAGGGTCTGGCGCTGCAGCTCGAAGTTGTTCCGCTTGGCCAGGCGCTTCTGCTTCTTGAAGAACTTCCGGGCCACGTTGATCTGGTTGGGATTGTAGAAGATCTCCGCCGAGGGTATCAGGTCGTGGCTGGAGCCATGGAGCAGGGCGTTCAGGCTGTGCGGCGGCACCCCGCCCGATCCCGACACTCCGCCCGCGTTGCTGGTGTTGTTGATGATGGTGGTCACCCCACTGGCCCCCAGCTGGGGCGCCTGCTCCTGCTGGCTCCGCGACTGCTGGCTCCGGGTCTGGCTCCGCATGCTCCGCGAGCACTGGCTGTTGGACCGCGACCCGGCCGAGTTGTTCGCCTCGTAGAGACTGCCCCCGCCGGGATTCCCGCCCGCCTTGTACGCCACTATGGAGTTGCTGATCATGGCCGTGCCGGCGGCGGTGGGGATGCCCCCCGAGCCGGCTCCCGCCATTCCGCCGGGCAGGCAGCTGCGCGTCTGGTTGTTGTAGGTCACCAGCTTGGCGGGGCGGCCGCGCATCAGGGCCGAGTCGCCGCCCTGCGTCCACGCCTGCCGCGCGTCGTTCCGGCTCAGGTTGTAGAAGACGAGGAGGAAGAGGCCCAGGCAGCCGGAGCAGCCGGCGAAGCCCATCACGTACAGATCCTGGCCGGAGTGGACGTACCCGGCGGCGGTCAGCCAGGCGCCGGCGTACAGGACCAGGAAGATGAAGTGGCCCCGCAGGTGGGAGAGGTTGGAGCGCTCGAAGTCGTCCACGATGCTGCTGAGGGGGTTGCTCAGGGTGCTGTACTGCTCCTGGAGGTGGTCCTGCTCCTGCTTGCGCCCCTGCGCCCCGCCCACCGCCGAGCCGTTCGCGTCCAGCCAGTCCAGGTCGATGTGCTCCGTGGCCTGGGTGTTGTTGTCCGAGTACTGGTTGCGGTGCTGGTTGGGCCCGGTCTGGCCGTGCAGCTGGAGGACGTTCACCGCCTGCTGGCTCAGCTGGTAGTAGATGCACAGGGCCAGGATGCCGCAGAATATGACCAGGATCCCCGCCGGCACCAGCAGGGCGTTCAGCGTGGTGGAGCTGTGCAGGAAGCAGAAGTCGTAGGCCGCGTACTCGGCCAGGTTCACGGCGCTGCTGATTCCGCAGATGAGCAGCGCGATGCCCCAGCCCACCAGGTAGATGCCCAGGATGGGCTTACGCTCCCGGCCGCCCGAGTCCGCCAGCTCCTGCGGATGCTGCTGCTGTCCATGGCCGGCGGAGGAGGAGGAGGTGGTGCCCTTGGTCAGGCGCTTGTACATGCTGCTGAGGCTGACGCACACCCACAGGAGGACGCACAGGCCGAGGTAGTGCATCAGCAGGCCCATCACCCGGCACTGCGGCTGGCTGGCCGTCTGGTAGATGCCCAGGGAGAAGGCCAGCGCCAGACCGCCCAGCGCCAGCCAGGTGTTCACCAGGGCGTGCCGCTGGACGCGGTTGATCCTCACCGCCCGCCCGAACACCGCAAAGGTGACGCAGTTGAAGGCGCAGCAGGCGAAGAGCAGGCCGCAGCCGGCGTAGACGGCGGTGGGCGGGTGCCGGAACCGGGCGCCCGCCTCCTCGCTCCGGAAGTCGTTCAGATACCGGGTCCGCTGCAGCAGGCCAAAGTACCCCGTCCGGGTGCAGCTGAACATGACCAGGGTGCGGTGCTGGTAGTGCTGCTGGCACACGCGCGTCTCCCAGCGCTGCTCCTGGGCGTCCCACCACGCCGGCTGCGGGGCACTGAGCGCGTCGTGGTAGGGATGGGCGCGCAGCATCACCGTCACCCGCTGCTGGTAGACATCCTCCTCGGGATCCAGGTCACTGTCGGTCTGGAAGTGCTGCTGCTCCCCCTCGCCGTTGTAGGCCAGCACCCCGATGACGGCCGAGCTGAGGGACTCGTTCCACTCCTGGCCCTTCAGGTTGGGCAGCAGCTTGCCGTTCCGGTGCAGGGAGATCATCAGCCGGAGGCTGCGGGGACTGCCCGATCCCCCGGCGGTGGTGGAGCTGTTGCCGAGCACGCTGTAGGGCAGCTGGACGGCGGCGTCGATGTCGCCGTGCTCGTACATGGGGATCGTGTCGTTGGCATTGTTGCACTGGAAGCCCCGCGGGCTCTCCTCCAGCCAGACGCACGACAGGCTGACGAACGCCTCCAGGCTGATGTTGAAGAACTCCACGAAGAGGTTCCGCTGTTGGGCGGGCGAGGCCCGCCACGGCAGCATCTCCAGGCCCTGGCCACTCGCCTGGGTGCTGGCCAGGGCCAGGCGCATGGCCGACGACTCCACCACGTGCAGCAGTCGCTGGCCCGTGCCCTGATCCTTCTGGGCGGCGCGGAACAGGTGCACTGGTAGATTCAGCAGCTGGGACACAATGTCCATGAGCAGGTGGCTGATCTCCTGCTGCTGCTGCTGCGCCTGCTCCGGCAGCTGGTCCAGGTACTTGACCAGCGTCCGGGCTATGTACTCCAGGTCCATGGGGTCCCGGATCCGGTTCAGCTGCGTCTGGGCCTGGGTGAAGTTGTGCAGCCGCCGGGCTATTTCCAGCGCGTTCTGGCCCTTGGTCAGCGTCAGGTTGACCTTCGCGAACTGCTCCAGAATCCTGGTCGTCTCGCTGACGTAGACACAGCTCTCCGTGTCGAGATTCAGCCACTCGCCGGAGGGGCCGCACTCGTGGGAGGCGCGCCGCGATTGGCTGGCATCGCTGGGCTCCTCGACACAGTCCTGGACCACCGTCTCGCCGCGCATCGTCCTCGGCCAGTGGTAGACACCCTTGTTGGTCTGCACCACCTTGGCGTCGCAGTAGAGCGTCCCCTTGGCCACCACATGGATGACGATGGCCTGCGAGAGATTAGCCTGCTGGCTGCGCAGCGTGCAGTCCCACATCCCGGTGTGATTCTGGGTCAGGCTGCTTATCTTGAGGATCGACTGGAGGATGCCCGAGTCCGTGGAGTGCCGCGTCTCCAGGGACACATCCCCGAAGACCTTCGTGGGGTCCTTGTACACGATGTCCTCGGTGGAGTTCTTGCCGCGAATCTTCTCCGACCAGCCCCAGAAGACGAAGGCCCGCGTCGGCAGATCCTCGCTCTCCCTGGGCACGCCGATGGCCACCCGGGGCGCGTGGCACTTCAGCTGCAGTTCGTCGCCCTCGAAGGCCACCTGGTTCTGGCTGGGCATCAGCTTGAGGATCGGTTGCAGCAGCGTCTCGCAGTGGAAATCGATGCCCACCCGCAGCTTCTTCAGCGGCATGCCGCGAAAGTGGACGGGCGAGTCGCACTTGGGAGGCGGCTGGAGGCGCACGTCGCGGGCACTGGACCAGGCTATCAGCCAGATGAGGCCGCAGTCGCAGGCCAGTGGATTCCCCGACAGATCCCTGCAGGAAGAATAAAGAAGCCCTTTAAATGGATTCCCTGAAAGTCATTCCCACTTACAGTTGCTTCAGTTTGGGCATTTGGTCGAAGGTGCCCTCGTAGATGTGACTGATGGCGTTCCCCGCCAGCTTCAGCTTCTCCACATGCCCCAGGCTGTCCCCGAAGGTGTCCTTGTCCAGTTCCGTCAGTTGATTAAAGGAGAGATCCAGTCGCTTCAGCTCCGTAAAGTTGCGAAAGTCATCCGAGGTTATCAGGGATATGGCATTCTTGCTGACATTTCTGGGGATTTCGAGAGAATATTAAATAGAGCCGCCTCTGCTGCTCCCACTGGGGGCGCCACTTACATGCTGACTATTCCATGGACGTCCTCGCCAAAGTCCAGCTCCCGCCAGGTGGCCAGCTGCTGCTCATCGCAGCGCACTCGCAGGCTGTGAATGTTCTCCGATATATTCCGGCAGGTGCACTTTCGGGGACACGCCACGCCCTCGGCTCCGTCGGTCCAGTGGACGCCCGCCAGGAGGAGCATTAGCAGCGAGAGCCCCGAAAGGAACACCGCCCTGGCGGTGGAGAAGGTGGGGGGGGATGAGGACGCCCGCAGTGGTGGGGGACGGGTGCTACATCGGAGCACCCGATTCGCATTCGTTTCGCCGGCCATTCAATAGGGTTACCGCTGTGTTTACATCCCAGGTGCGGGGAGCGCACATTTAATTAACAATTTTTCGTTGCAATCATCGTAAATTAGGAATAACAACAAAACGGCAAAACACTTTTTACAAAAAAAAATAAAAACGCAGCCAGTGTTGCCAGAACGACAGAATGGTTCTAATTTTCCAGAACTAGTGATGGCCGGCAAGCGATGGGCTTTAAAGCGTTGTTAGTGTTGGGAATTACTGTAAGTTATCGATAACAAGGCGGTTGATTTTAAATCTACAATTAATTAAATTCCAATTTAAAGCCAAATGAAGAGTAATTACGTTTTAATGTTTATTTTATTTTGTGCCAATTAAGTAAAATAATATAGATTTTGTGACAAATACTTAAATATACTTTTTTTTTTACCAAAAAATGGTTAATATTTTACAATTAGTTTATTTTTTTTTTTTAGAAAACTGGAGTCCGGGTTCATGACCCCGTCCGCCGCACAACCAACAACCTGATTATGCAAAAATAAGAATTGTAGAACCTTTCTCACATACACACATACAAATTATTGAGATTTCGAAAAACAGGTTTCACTTTAGAACTTAGGAGCTATTTACTTTCAACTTCTTCCCACTGGATTATTATTTTTTTTGGAAAAAAAAAGTTACGCCAGCTTGCCGTTGTGAGCCGCCCGGTACTTGGCCAACTTGTCCATGTACTCCTCGTGCCGCTCGAGCGTCGCCAGCAGACCCTCCGTGTTCACCGGCGACTCATCCGGTCCGTAGTGGATGAGTTGGTCGTTCAGGGTCGTCATTGTGCCGCCGAGGGCGTGCAGGATGGCGTCCCCGGCGCAGATGTCCCACTTCTTGATCTTGGAGGTGTGCAGGTAGGCGGTGGCGTTGTTGGCCACCACCTGGAGCACCTTGTACCCGGCACCGGCCGCCGTCAGCAGGCCGACGTCCTCGCCGAAGATGCCACGCGCCAGATCCTTGGCCCCGGCCGTGTGGGAGCGGGAAACGGTGATGATGGGCGACAGATCACCGGACTTTTGCGAGTGCTGGGGATGCAGATTGGCCAGGTACTCGGACATGGAGTTGCCCACCCAGGCCCAGGCTGTCTGGCCGTTGAAGGGACTGTGAATCACCCCGATGATGGGCCGCCCGGCCACTGCCACACACACCATGGTGGTGACGTACTCGTACAGCTCCTCGGTGTACTCCTTGGTGGCGTCCAGCGGATCCACCCAGACCGTGACATCCGGAGCATTGACCTCAACGTCGGGCACCTGGGCCGTCTCGTGCAGCACCGTGGGATCGAGATCGAAGCTGTGCGCCTGGCGGCAGTGCTCCTTGTCCTCCTCGGAAAAGATTTGGACCCGAGGGAATATCCTTTGGAGGCCCTGCTTCATGACGCAGTGGGAACGGCCGTCGGCGTCCGTGAACGGATCATTGACGCCCTCGTCCGTCTTGCCCTTGCTGCGCTCCTTCAGCTGGCGGGAATGGGCCACGTCGAGGACCTCGAGACCGCCGCGCTGAGCGGCCTGGATGGCGGCGATTAGCATCTTGCGGAGGTTCACCTTGTTGGGATTGTCGCTGCGCAGCATGCCGTAAATGGCCGGCCGCTCCTCCTGATGGAAGTTGAGGAAGTAGACGAGCAAAACGGTCACCAGAATGGCCGCAATGGTGGCCGGCAGCCGGTTGATGCGTATGGATCGTCCGTTCATTTTATCGGTTGGCATGGAAGCAATGCGGCAGGTGAGTGCAAGGAGATCGTTCTAGCGACGTTGTCAGTTTGCCAGATCAGCACACGAAACTACAAAAGACGGCGGCGGCGGCGGCGGTGGCTGCCAGATGCTGCTCTATCATCAGCAGCGTTCGTGGGTGAAATGGGCGCGCACTTTGTGTCGCGGGGCTGGGGGCAGGGGTTTCTCTCTCCGTCTCCGTCGCTTCCACGTCGCGCGTTTTTTCCCCAACAGCGCGCAATCAAAACAAAAGGCCCCCAAAGACAAAAGGTGTTTGCGGATAAACAAACCAAACAGCTGTTCGAGGTGGACTATCGGGTTTTCCAACACTGAAAAGGTGTTTGCTCTGGCAATGCTACCCACAACAAAAGTGGTTTTATTTTAAATAATATATTAATTTTATCTCTTTTTTCAATCATTTAAGAGCGAAATTAATTAAATAAAATCAATAATTAGCTTTAATATAAAACTTGCAAATATTTATCGATTATTTTGTTCGATAAAAATGTGACCAGCTGCTTGAGAATCGCTTTCGTTTTTCTTCCGCCCAACAACGGTCAGACTGTGTTGGAGCTCGTTGTTGGAATTCGGATAATAAATTTTGTATATTTTTGCGTCGCCGCGGGAAAACTTCGGAAAAAAGCCCCCCCGACAAAAAATCCAAAAAAATATCAATTTTCTTGTGTTTTTTTTTTCTGTTCTTTTATGCTGCTGATTTTTTTTTGGTTACGGTTCGCAAACAGTTCGCAATGCAAATCCACTAAAAATTTAAATTAAAAAAAAAAAAAATCACACAAAAAAAAGTGCGTGCGCGTGCAGAAAAAAAAAAGAGAGAGTAGATTGTATTGTGGGCGAATCAACAAGAAAAAGAGAATGAATGATGATGAGGAAAATAGTAGGCAAAAGCAGAGGCAGTTGTAGTTGTCGTTGTGGTAGTACCAAAAATAAAGAAACTGCGAAAACTGCTTGTGAAGTGACAACAAAAACAGCAACAACAACAAAATAACAACAACAACATAATAATTTCAAAAAGGTAACAAGCTAAAAAAAAAAAAAAAAGTAATTAAAGCAAAAGAGCGCAAAAAAATACGTACGCAGCAGCAGTACCAAAAAATAAAAACAACAACAATAAAAATTAACTTAAAAAAAAGTCGTGAATTCGTCGTATATACATAGATACACACACACATACACATACACCCCAACCCAACACACATACCAGCATACACGTGTGTGCTCCGCGCTCGTCTAGTGGAGAGAGAGAGAGGAAGAGAGAGAGCAAGTTTTCGTCGTCGTCGTTTTTTTTTTTTTTTTATATTTTTGCTGTGTTTGCCTTGCCTGCCCCCACTGTGCGTTATTTATTTTAATTTTTTTCGTTAATCATTTTTCGCATTTTGTGGAACAAGTTGGAAAAACCCAAAAAATAAATATATATATCTACATATATAATAAAAACAACAACAATAATAGAAACAAAAGCCGCAGCAGCCAGCCGCCAGCAAGCAGTTTGCACCAAATTCTTGAAAAAAGAGGTACGTTTTTAATAATGTTTGTTTGTTTGTTTGTTTTTCCGCTTTCTTGCCATTCCGCCATTGCCTTCCCTTCCGCCATTCTCTTATAAGAACCCCTCTCCCAACTGAATAATTCTTATTAGATCAGCCAACGGCCCCAGCAGCACCACCAGCAGCCCCTCTTCTTCCATCTTTTTTTTTTTTTCGTCTGTTTTGCTTCTGCTGTTGCTTCTCACTCAATTCGCCGTTATTTATGTAACAAGTGTGTGCGTGCTCTCTCTCTCTCTCTTGATTCTTTTTTTTAACTTTTTTTTTTTTGAAAAGAAAATTAAAAGAATAATAATAAAAGCTTAAGCTCTACCGCAAGGCGCATTGAACTGGTTTATGTTGTGCTCGCTTCTTCTAGCTTCTCTTTTGCTATTCTTCTTCACATCATTCTGCTCCTCCTCTTCCTCTCCCTCTCTCTCTCTCTCTCTTGGTTGGTTATCAACATTGACAATGAGAGAGCAGAACAGAAGATCTTCGAGCCGAGCTTCTCATTCTTGGATTCTGCTTCTGCTTCTTCTTCTTCTTCTTATTCATCATCATCAGGTCTTGTCTCCATAACGGAGTTTTTACTGCATGAAAGAGACAGCTATATATATATAGGGAGCACAGTAGTCCCCCCACAAAAATGACACTTGTTGATCTCCCGAGAGTGGTGGGTTTTTTTATTTTTCTGTTTCTGTTGTTTTCTTTTACATTTCTTTGAACTGAGACTTATCATTATTTTGTTTTGAAATTATTTTCCAACAAAGTTCCGTAGGGGAAAGCACGCGGATGAAGCTCACAATACAAGCCACTGATGACTATAATTAATATGACTCGGGGCCACGATATTGTACATACATATGTATATATAGGGAGTATATACTCTGTTTATAGGGCGGTTTCCATCCGCCCTACTTGTTTAATTTTGTTCTATAAAAAATGGTAATTAAAGTTGCTGTTTTTTTGAAGGAATAACCTTTTAATAATAACATATTATTTATTTTTAAAATTATACCAAAAAAAAGGGAACATCTAAGGATTCTTAGGATGAGTTTCTTCAAAAGTAGGCTTTTTTGGAGGTTTCGGGAAGAACTGACTGAAAACTAGTCCTATGATTTTGCTTAAAATTTTATATAATATTTTAGAACTCCTCTAAATCAACATCAAAGCTTTATTTTTAACAGGTTAATTATTTTTTAGCTTTTTTTTTTAACTAAAAACTATTAGAAATGTACTATTTTTTATAAAAAAGATGGCTATTTTAGGCTTTTCTAGTTTTTCTTTAATATTTTGTTCTCTATTATATATCCAGTATAATCTGGAAGTGTTTCTTATGCATCTTTACTGCCTTTCCAGTGTGACCTTGTTTCTATTTAATTCATAAAAGGTGTGACCTTCTTTATTTTATTTTATTTATTTTTTGTATTAAATTCTTCTTTAAATCATTACCTTCTATACTATTATAATATTTTATTATTTTTTTTGAAAGCCCTTCCAAAAGAATCGCCAGTGTGACCTTGCTATAGCCCCTATATGGTTTTCTATACCCTACCCTAGCCGTTTACTGTAAATTGTATTAATTGCTTTGAATTATTCATGGATATGGCCGATCGGGTCTTTAATTGATTGAAACTGATTTAACGGTAATCTATTCACAATGCAATTCTCCGTCATCCCTCTCCATTCATGCCGCCCTCTCTGTTGCTCTCAATGGAATTCGATTCCAAGTTCTGAGCTCTGGTCACTCTATTGTTCTATTTGTTGGTGTAATTAGTGAACGGAAATTGTATTGTGCGTCACATTGCAGTGTTCACAGTGGTGTGTGTGTGTGTGTGAAGGTCAATGGGGCAACTCGTTATCGTACACGCCTCCTCAAAAAAAAAAAGGCGCAAAAGGAAATTTAAATATAAAATAAAAATAATTATTTAAATTAATGATTTCCCATCCACCGACCAAGTCTCGTTTTTTGTAAACAAAACTCAGAAAAAAGAAACAAACAACCGCCAGAGTATATACAACATTATCGAAATTCCATTCCAAAAAATTACAAAAATTTTCCAAAAAAAAAAATTCTAAACCTTATCTGTTGTTTTTTTTTTTTGAATGAAATTTATGTTTTTTTTTTTGCTTAAAAATATGAGTAATTTTATTTTGAGGGGGGGAACCCATGAGTCAGATTTTATTAAAAAAAAATTAAATACAAAAACATCAAAAATAATTAAGAAAATAACCTTGATTCGATTGATTTTTGGAATATTGTGTTTTAATTTGTGTTTTTTTCTGATTTGTTGCAGGTTCCGGGTTCCGGGTTCCGCCCTCCCCTCCAATTCCATATGCAAAATGTCTAGTCCAGACGATAGAATACACGGTAAGTGAAGGGAACGAAGAAGGAACGCCCTTCCATCTCTCTCACTCCTCTGTCATCCTCCTTCTCCTCCTCCTCCTTCTTCTTCATCTCCACCACCCACCTCCATGTCCACCCATGTTTTTGTTGTTGTTGTTGGAGAGTTATTATATTCCACTTTCCTTGGGATGTCTCTTGTATGTAACTCGCATATGGCATTAACAACTTTTTCGAATATATAACTCAAAAAAAAAACATCGGTATATAGAGCCAACAAAAGCTTACACAGCACGTGCTTCTACATATATACTCGATATATATCGAGTGTGTGTGTGTGTGTGTGTGGTGGCTTCCAAAAATAACTGTAATAAGCACATATACACAGAAAGGCAACCAGAACTACGCTGTCGATGATGTTGCACAGTGGTGCGGAGTTGCGAGAAAAGGGAACGAAAAAAAAGCCAGGCTTAGCGAAAAAATAATTGGGAATTATAACAAAAAAAGTAAATGAAAATATATTAATCAAGACAAGATATATCCTTATTATATGAGATATATCATACTGTGTAGAATAATACTTAAATAAATTAAATATGGCTTAAATAAAAATAATCAGAGAATTCTTAGCAAAAACAAAAGGAAATTAGTTTTTTTAATCCATATATTCGTATTTAAGTAGTAGTACTTAATAGTACTGTATATATAGAAGAAGATATATAGAAGAAGCTCTTAGAAGCTTAGAAGCACACTTTTTATGGAATGTTTGTTAGAAAAAGTAAAATATATTAAAATGCCTATAAATACGGTTTAAAAAAAGAAAATTATGATTTAGAAGCAAAAAAATAGTGAGAATAAGTACTAATCTAGCTTTTTAGCAATATATTTTCATTCAGAATGGTTATAGCATGATACAATTATATAATAATAATAATTATAATTAATTAATATATAATTATAATTATATATAATTGTATCATGGGTTATAGCATGCTTTTTTTATAAACTACATAAGAAAATTATATGAAAAGGCCTGTATGTAGAGAATAAAAGGCTTAGAAAATTAAAAGTTGCAATTTATAGGAAATATAGTAAAAAATATAGCGATAAGATAAAGAAACGTGGTTTCAAACATTCCTATTAGGCTTAATTTTTCTTAAAAAAGAAAATACTGTTTGAATACTGCAACTTGAGAATTATATTGAGAATAAAATAAAGAAATATGTCTTTTTTGGAAAGATTTCGAGAATAAAATAAAGGATGGAAAAGACTTGTAGACTTGTATTATTCTTCATAATACTACTAGCTATAAAATTCGAATTATTTTGCTTTAGAATATACTCTATAATTCAATAATATTAATACTCTATCAAAAAACTTAGCTAATTTTAAGGAACTTATACAAAAGTCCTCTAGAAAATGTCTAAGAAAAGAAAACTGCGTTTCAGAAAAAAGAAACTTGAGAATTACAAGCCAAAAAGAGAGTAAGATTAGGAATCCAAGTCTGTTTGGAGTTCATAGTCGCAGACCCACTACTCTATTGATTTAATCCATTAATTCATGTCAGTGGAAAAGCAAATATTTAACCATCTTAGAAAGAAGCTATAGTTTCTGGAAATATTTCAACAAAAACCAGAACAAAAGATACTCTCCAACTCTACATAAATTTCCATTGTTTTTAGGTTTTTTTTTTCTGGCAGATGGTATTTTATTTTTTTTTTATTTCTTGAATTTTTCCACTTTTTCCACCCATACACCCTTTGCTTAGGTTTTTTTTCGCCTCAGTCGCAGCTGTCAATCAAATCCATTAAATATTGACACAGCTTGGACCACTGTGCGTTTGTTGCTCCTGTTTCGGGGGCGTGGCGGAGGCGGGTGCGGGTGCGGCGGTACAGTGGGACAACCACTGCCTACACTAGCCTTCGGGTCCTCGTCCCAGCTGGGTCAAAATAACACCAGCAACAACAACAACATAAAGTATATTGTCCATGGTCGGGTCGGGTGGGGTCTGGGGTCTGGGTTCTCTTTCCCATGGCTAACAGAGAGGGGGTGGGGAGTGGGCGCTGAAACGAGGGCGGCTGGGCTTGGGCTTTCTTGGCTAGGGACCAGTGATGCTCGAGAGACTATAGCTGGTCTTTCTTTACTTATGAATTCTAAATTTTTAGTTGCTTAAATATATATATTTTTAATTTTTAAAAAGTCTTTAATATAATTTTGGATAAATTTAAAAAAATAGAATCCTACTATGGATAGAAATCAGTCTTATTTCTATCATAATTGCTTTTAAAAGCCTTTTAAGACTAATTTTATCATAAATATATCGATATTTATCGATTTGGGTAACTTTTCAATGTTTTTTTTATAAAATAATCTATTAATAATTTATAAATTAATGATAATTACAAAATTTTAAAGATTAAAAATTAATTCTTTGATAGTTTGGATACAAATAATACATATTTATAGCTTTAAAAGTCGAATCTATCGAAAATACATCGTTTTTTATGGATTTGGATTACTAATTCATGCTTTTTTATACATTTTTTTAAAAAATAATTTGTAATTTAGTGATAATTATAACTACTATAGAGTAGAATTCTATTACCTAATCGTTGATAATTATAAACAAAAGCATTCAAAGTCTAATTTATCGAAAATATATCGCTTTTTTAATGATTTAACAAAATTTTTAATGCTTTTTATGCATTTTTTAATAATAATTTATAGTTTAAAGCTTTTTATGACTTCCAAAAGATAGAAATCTATTTCCCCATCATTGGAAACTATTATTAAAAGCTATCAATAGTAAATTTATCGATAATATATCGTTTTTAATGGATTTTAAGTAACTATTTAAGGTTTTTAATGAATTTCTTTTAGTTTTGAATAAAATTAAGACAAAATAAGCTGTTACAGGTTAGAACTCCATTCTTTATCGACCATTAAACACTATTGAAAGCTCTTGATGTCAAAATTATCGAAAATTTATCGATATTCTTTGATTTTTTAGAAGCATTTAATGATATTTCTATAATTATTTCAGTTATTTATAAGTAACAGACCAAAACTGGAAGATATAATATAAAAATAATAGTTATCGAAAGCTCTCATGGCAAATTTATCGAAAATATATCGATATATCGAACCATAATTAAAAAATATAGCCATATTATAGCCAAAATTCGGCTAAAAACGGCTAAAAGGCCAACACTGGCTGGGCTCTTCGGGCCATTTGCGGCGACCACTGTCAATGCCAAAAGCACGTGGAAAAGGGACCCGGATGGGCGGCTGGATGGGCGGTGGGTGGGAGACTACGGAGGTGAGAGAGATGCCCTGGAGCCCCGTAATCTTCGCTTCGTGCTCAGCTCCTCTCTCCACCCCATCTCTCTCTCTCTGTCTCTCTTTCACGCCGTTAGCTGTCGTCCCTGTCGCTCTCTTGGCTCTCTCTCTGGTGTGTGTCTGTTTGTTTGCAACCGAAAAGAAAAACATTCGTTTATCGATTTTCGTCTATTTTTAGACACAAAAAGCAACAACAACAACAAATGAGTGCTGTTGTGTATATGTGAGCTCACTCTCTGTATGTGTGAGTATGTAACAGCCGGACCCGGAGACCCCAAGACCCCAAGACCCGGAGACCCCGATACCCGGGCCACATCTTTCCATTCACTTTGCTTCCTCTTGGCTTTTATTTTGTTAACCGTTATACGGTCTATTGCAAGGGTATGTTGAGCAGTGTTGGAAAATGCCTGATGTCCGTGTGTCCGCGTGTCCGCTTAGGTCTATAAATCCTTATATCTCAGAGACCCTAAGAGATAGAGCTTTGAAATTTTGTACAAAAATTCTACTAATATTTATCTAAATTATATTTCAATTATAGTACTAGGTATCATATAGTCGCTACTCTATTGTGTTTATTTGTTGGGCACGTGCAAATGGTGTCCGGGGATTTGGGGGACAATGGCGCTATGGCCCGGATTCCTACGCCGGACAATGGCCCAGGGCCTCGCTCTAATTGCCGGGGAGAGTCCTTGGGAGCACCACCCCCACCACCCACCAACTGCCACCACCTGCCGATATATCCATTACATTACTTCATTAAAATCAGGTCTTTCTTGAATGATAATGAGGTTCTATCGAGGTTTTAATTGATTTTTGGAGGTAAATCTGGTTTTTTGGGTATAGTTTTTTAATTTTATTAAATAATTATATATCTTGACTATTTATTTTATTTTATTTTCATCTAAAAATGCTTTGTTTTAAGAAATTTTAATAAAAGTTTGCCTTTAAAAAACAGGTTTCTAATATTTAAGGGAATAAATGGGTATATTTAAGGAATGGGAACCTTTAAGGCAGTTTTAGGAGCTTGGTGGCATTATTTTTAGATTTTTTTAAGTAAATAGTCACTCATTTTAATTAAAACTCAATTAAAAACACCTTTAAAAAATAAACTAATAGTTCCTTAACACTTTAGTCCCCCTATTTGGCCAATTACAAGGCTTAAAGTTGGCCATTTCAACTTTTCCAACTAAAAGTTTAGAAAAAAAAGTCATTAAATAAAAACCCCAACCACCCACCTGCCTACCAGCACCACCCCACCCCCCTACCCTACCTTTTTAGAGACTTTTATTAAAAAATAATGAATTTAAAGTTGATTTTCTGAGAGAAATACCTTTTCTTTTAATTTTATTAAATTTAAGTATTAATTTTAGAAGCTAAACCACCTCTTTTTTTTATTTAAAAAACATAATATTTTAACTTTTGAAACAAAATAGCGCCCTGTGGGCCAGAAACCGAGTCTCTGAAACGCAATAAGTGAATAGTGTTTAGTTTTGTTTTTGTATTTTCCACCTGCAAGAAGGTCGAATTCCCCCCAATCCCCAATATATATTCTATAGCCTCTTATATAAGCCCCCCTGCCCCCCTCTGTTACTCCGCCTAGGGACGTAATGGCTTACATTCCAAGAATAAAACCCGACTTGGCCTCAGACACTGTTATATAAAATTCTAGGGCTTATGTATATATATGGCTTATGTACTATTGTACTCTGTAACCTCCCGACCCCCCCTATTTGGTGGGGTGTGGGGCCTGGTAATAATATCGAAAGCCCCAACACTGCCACTGCGTTTATTTTATTTTCATTTCAGTTACAGTCCCCCCTCCCTGAAATTTCCCTTCATTTGGGGATTTTTCGGGGTCGGGAAATTCGATGAGTCATTCTCCAAAATTAGAAGCCCAGAAGGATCTGAGGGGGGGACGGAGAGGGTAATGGGCCTAGGCCCCCCTAGTCATCGATATTATTAGTGGGGCTTGTGGGGTTAGGGGAGGTCGTAGTAGGACTTGTTGCAAGAAATTAATGGTTTTTTATTTAAAAAAATATAGAGATATTATATAGAAGGAAAATATATCAGATTTGGAAAGATATATAGCTATATATAAGAGTTATAGATGGATAATCATGTTTTAAGTGAGGTAACCCTCTAAAAAAAATTAAAAAAAATATTTATAGACATTTTTGTAAAAATATTTTAATATTAAAAAATATTTTTTAGTGGAGAATTCATCTAGAAAGTTTTTAAGGCTTTCTTCTTGAGAATCTGATAAGAATCGGCTGAGATATAGCTACAGTTAGTGGTGATATATAAGGGATTATGTTTTTAGGAAGCAAGTTCCTCAAAAAATATTTAAAAAATATTTGTGAACATTTTTTTAATCAGATTTTTATAGAATTTCACGAGGAACTCTTCTGGAAATCTTTTAAGATAATCCTCTAGAGAATCGGTTAGGAATTGGCTGAGATATAGCTAAGGATCTGAGGGTTATATAAAAATCAAGATGGAACAAGAGGGTTCTAGACCCTAAAATTAAAAAAAAATATTGAAAAAGTATTTTAATTTAGAATTTATAATGCAGTTTAGTGGAGAATTCCTCTAAGAATATTATAAGATATTTTTTTGTAGGAATGGAATAAGAATTAGCAGAGATATAGGAGATATAGCTATATGAGTACCATAGTTAAGGGTTCCAATACCGAAAAAATTAAAAGAAATTATTAAAAAAATATATATTTTCAAAACTATGATACAAAATTACAGGGAAACATTCTTAAAAATATTTTAAGATATTTCCTTAAATAATCTGTTAAAAATAAACAAAGTTATAGTTACCTTTATGGAACTTATATAGAAAACCCCGACTTTTCTTACAAAAAAACCTTTAAAAAACCTTAAAAAACCTTAAAAATACCTTTAAAATAAAGCTTAAAATATTAAAAAATCCACAAATATTAGTTAGATCGTACCTCCCTCAAAGCGAGTGCCCACTGTAGTTGATATTTTGGTGGCAGTTCCTTGGCTTTCCATTTCCATTCCTCAAGGTAGGCCCTCAAAAGGTGGGTGGGTGGTTGGGTGGTAGCCTAGAACTTCAGTAAGAGTGGGCGTGGTCCTTCGCCTCCTACATTCTGATAATAAAAGAAGAAGAAAACAACGGAAACAAAAACAAAAAGAAACAAAAAAAAAAAAACGGCCTAAAAGTTTAGCCGTTGTTGGGTCTATTTTTAGAATACGCGCGCTGGAAATTTACCCACACAATACCAACACACTTCAGCAAACACACACACACTTACACACACACTCACAAAAAAAAAAAAACACGTTGGAACGCGCTACTGCTATCACTCAAAACAAACTTATTGAGGAAGGATGGAAAGAGAGGACAGCTGAAAGGTTCTGTGGGTGGGTGGGTGTCTGGCTGGTGGAAGGTTGAAGGTCCCCCCTCTCTCACTCGCGCGCTCTCTTACTCTCCCCCTGCCAGTCTCTCTCTCTCTTCTATCTTCGTTGTTGTCGTATCAATTTCCAATTGAATTTCAGTTTCAATTTCAATGACAGCGTGCCTCCCCCCTCCCCCCCTCCCCCCCCATCCTCATCAAATTTTAGAACGTTTTCGTTTTTCTTTTAATTTTTATTCCTTACATATATACACCCACCCACCCACATACATATGTATACACGTGCTTTGGCATTGTTTTTGTTGTGCCTGGGGTTTCTATGTCAACAGTGGAATTGACCTTGAAGTTGAAAAAAGCCAGCCGGTGGTGGGGGAGAGTTGTGTGCGCCAGACAGGGATGGCAAATTGCTACGCATTTACTTTCATTTGGAGACTTTCATGCAAAACAACAACAAAAAGAGTAAAATCAGCTGACTCCCCTCTCTTTGCTCTCATATGGTTTTTGCACCTGCAGTTATAATGCAGGCCACAAAGAGATTAAAAGAGAGCGAGAGCAAGAGCACGATCGAGATGGAACTATCCGCTCTCTCAAGAGTTAAATTTTAAAGATGCACTTGCAAAAAATTAAGATAATCTTTAAATAATTATATTTATTTTTTTTTTAATTAAATGTTTAAATTGTTTCTCGTTTTTCTTTCTGTGTTTTTGTTTTGTGCATGCCACCACTTCTAAATATACGGCCCAAAGCCATGCACGATTTATAAATGCGTCTAAAAATAGAGTGGCAAGCGAAATGCGGCAGGCAGTGCGGCAAGCAGCGCAGCAGGTCATGGCCTATTCAGTTAGAAGTGCACACACAAAAAAAAATAGCAGTATATACTAGATAATACCAGGGTTCTTAAAAAAAAATATATATGTATAACTATTATAATTAAATTATTTTGTTTTGATTATTTCGATTTTTAATCGATATTATTATTTTTTTTTTTGTTATTATTATTTTGCCATCCCTAGTCTGCGCTTTGCTCCTTGTTCTATTTTTAACCTGCCACATAGCCCAATATTCAATTGGAATCAATTTCTAGACCAGAAACACGACTTTTCTGATTAGATCAGCGAGGTTGCAAAGAGAGCGTGAGAGAGAGAGCGGGCGAGAAGAGAGCCAGAAGCGCGAGAGCCAGGGAGAGAGCGAGTGGAAGAGAGGACGGACAGAAACAGCAGACGACATCATTGCTAATTGGACTTTTTGGTTAGTCATATCATAATTTTTTTGCTCTGCATATGGCTTGGCGCGCAATTAGTCCAGAGGAGAAATCAAAAATAAATAGAAAAGTCTCGCTCCTTGCTCTCCTCGCGACTAACAATTTATCAATGAAAATATATATTGTTTTTCCCCCAACCGATTTTTAACCTCTGCCTTTTCTGCCGCAGTCGCAGTCGACGCAGTCAGCTGGTCAGTTAAGGTGGAATTTTTCATCAATTATTATATATTTTTTTTTATTCAATAGTGCTAATATATAGAAAGAGACAGAGAAAGAGAGAGCAAAATAAAACACGTCACGTGCAACAAAATATAAAAAGAATAAATAACAGTGAAAAGTTTAAAAATAATTATAAATAAAACTAAAATTATAAAAAATATAGAAATAGTAATTTTTCCGAGTGCCGAGCCTATCATCGAGGTCCAACTCGGCGACTAAATACGTTTTAGATTTATTTTTAAATGCGTCTGATAAGCGCCTGCCTTATCTACATAATCAGACCATGGGCGTGAATGAGACAGAGCTCACCATTGGGCCACAACAAGTGCCAGAGGGAGATGGGAAGATGGGGGATTGAAGGAGGTGTGACACACACGCTCTTGACTTCCATTACGCTCTCTCTCTCTCTCCCATCCTCTGGCTTCCAGTTGGAGCTGTGTTCCAGTGTAGCGCACATGTTTATAGATGTGTGTGTGTGTGTGTTTGTGTTTTAATTTCATTTTCAATTTCCATTATTCATTTTCCATTTTCCCCATTTTCCGAAATTTTCCCCCATTTTCCATTTCAATATCAATCTTTTTGTGAAATTCTCTTTGGGTATTTTGGAGTCTCTTCTATAGCCTGTGTCCCTCTGTTTACATTCCCAATTCGCAGATCTGCCATCAGAAGCCGGAAGCAATGAGCGACTGCTGCAGCACATAACAGCGCCGGGCGCCCTGACATTGGACTACAAGCCCCATCCAGCGGTGGATATCGATCAGCAGATCATGGAGGTGAGTTATATACCCCCTATACATACATATATACATATACATATTCAGACATGTGGTATGGGCATTATAGTAGTCCCCCCCACACACCCCACCCCTCGTCTTCATCCAATACCAGATACCAGATTGGGGTCTCGATTTATATTCGTCATCAAAAGGTATTTAGCATTAGTTTCGGCCACTAAGTCTCTCAATACCCTGCGGTTTAATTAATTGTCAAGCATTGTTAGCTACACTGGGAATTATTTTTAGGGGGTTTTAAAATAATATATAATATTTAAGTTGATATTAGAGGTTTAAGAGAGGATCTTATGAAATAGAATATATATTTTTGAATGAATTTTGCATAAAAATACTATAAACTTTTAAAAGAATAAATAATTACATTTGATTTAATAATTTTTAAGCGTTCAATATTTTTTACAAATTTTTTTCTAATAAAAAATAGCACTAAAAAAACGAAATTTTTGAAAGCCCGCCTATTTTCTTTGATAACTAACAGTATTACCCTTGATACCTTTATTTATCGATAACTTTTAATACCTATTTTAGAGAATATTAAAAAAAAAGTCTAAAAAAAAACCTAAAAACAAATAAAATGCCTAATTTTTATTTATAAATAAATAGTTTCTAAAAATATCTACGTTTTTCTGTCCAGATACTTAAGAACACTATCTATATAAGACTGTATTTCTTTATTTATCGATAACTCTTGATATATTTGATAAAAATATCTTGTAAAAAAATAAAAATAAAAAATATAATAAAATTAAAAATAAGCATTTTCGAGCACCAACTGTCTAGTTTATATTTTTAAAGAAAAGTATCCACTTTTTGGTTCAGATTCTTAAGAAAACTACAGATATCGATAGCATTCGATATATTTGACAAATATCTTAAAGAAAATTCAAAAAAATATATATAATTATAATATAATTAATAGTTTGAACTCCATCTGCCTATATTTTATTAGTTTCTTAAAATATCCAAGTTTTGGTCCAGATTCTTAAGAAAACTATCGATAGAAGACAAGATTTCTTTATTTATCGATAACTTTGGATATAACTTTAATGAATATTTAATATAATTCAAGCCTTAATTTTAATTATATATTTCCTGAAAAATTTCGATCTATTTTCGATTTTTTCGATAATCTTTTGAAGCAAAAAAAAAAAAAAGTACCAAAGCTGGAAATAGAATTCCCATAATGGAGCTGCCAGTTCTCCAGCTGGCTGGCCTCTCCTCCTCCTCCTCCTCTTTATTCTCTGCTGGCTTTTTGTTTTATTTTTGTTGAGCTTTTTTTTTTTTTTTCGCTTTCCGCTTTATTTATACTTTATTCGCCTGGCTCTGGTTCTGGCCATGTTCCTCCTATTGGCCATGTGTGTGTGCTCTCGGATGCTACGGCTACTGCGACGGCTGGCTGGCTGCCTGATGGCTGATGCTTTCGGCTCTTCTGGTCGAGAGTCTAAAATTAAACGCGTGTACAACTTAATGATTCTATATTTATTGTTTTCACTACGAAAATATGTATGAGTTTTTGCGCATTTTTTAAATAAAGTCCCACTAAAAATAGCCCGAAACCGAGTCAAGAGAGAGGGACCGTTCTCTGGCCAGAAGAGTTTTTCGAGAGAAAGAGATATCGGGCCATGGTAAAGGATTTACAGTAGTCACATGGTAAGGGGTACAAGATATATAAATAAATTATAGAAAATATAGTGAGAAATTAATCGGTTTTATCGATAGATTGTAGGAATATAATATTATATCAATTTAATCGATATTTTTTTTCAATTGTAGTATTTTTTTTTATCAGTTTCTAAAAGTATTTTTAGAGAGTCTGGAATTATTAGTTTCGGAAAATATATTTTTTTAATTTTAAAAGTCCCTCTATCGATTGCTCACTGTAGCCAGTTCTAAATTTGGTTTGTTGTGCATCTCTAGCTCTCAGTCTCTCTCGCCCCACTCTCTGGCAGTCGCTCGCTCTCTCGGCTCTCAGCATGTGCAGCAGGCCCACCTGCTTGGCCAGCACCCGCCCCCCCCCCCGCCGGCCATCCCTGCGCTTGGAGGGAGAACCGCCTTCCTAGTAGTGCTGTCTCTTGCATTCAATTTATAGTCTCGGGGATTTATTTATGCCTCGATTTTTGGCTGCATTTTGCCTTTTTTTTTTTTCCTTTCTTTTGTTTTGTTTTCATTTGAAAACTTTATTTTTAGGGCCCTGTAAGAAGAAGCAGGAGTGATGCCACGCCCCACTCACAACCCATCTATTAGCCATTTTTCGTGTTGTTGTTGTTGTTGTTTCTAAATTTTCATCCGATTCGAGGTGCCTTTTCGGTTTTTCCTTTGAATTTATTTTTGTTCTTTTATAAACTCTGCGGGTTTTATTTTTAAAAAAGCACACGCATACACATACACTTGAACAAATAGTTTGGTTAGATCACACACACACACACACACACACACACATACTACTACAACAACAATTGCCAAATCGGTGAAAATGCTTTTGTAGAATTCCTTGTCTATTTTCTAGTTTTTCTATTTTCCTTTAGCATTTTCTGTGTTCTGTTTTCTATTTTCTATTTTCTATTTTTTTTTTTTTTTGTTTTTGGGTGGCACGAGCAAAATGCAAATTAGCAGAAATTAAAGTGGCTGGTGGGTGGCTGGGAGGGTTGGTGTGGGTGGCAGGATGACAAGATCTTAATGAAGATGATCATTGATCTTTGATCTTCGCACACAAATTAAGCGAGAATAGTTTTGCATTTAAAGAAACCCAAGGATTGGAATTCAAAAAAAGATCTAAAAAAAAAAACAAAATAAAAATCAAAGGAAAGCAATATTTTAAAACTAAGTATGTAAGCATTTAAATTTAGACAATTTTTGGGATTAAATTAGTATCGTAAATAAACAGAGGGGTCTAAGAGGCTTCTTAAAATCAAGGAAATATAAAATTCCTTGGCAGAGTTATCGATTTAATCGATAAGTTTTCATTAAAAATGAAAATTAAAAGAAATCTTATTTAAAGAATAATATTTAATGGTTTTAATTTTAACAATAAAGCGGAAAATAATGGTTTTTGTTTAATATATCGATTTTATCGATAAATGATTATTGGCCTTATTGCTAAAGAGCTTATATCTTATTTCCAATTATTTAATGAGAGACTTAAAGGCTTGAAATAAATGGTTTATCAATTAGTAATCGATAATATCGTTAATCGATAGATGATTATCGTTTATTTGAACGGGATTTGTTATGTTTATTAAGTTTTTCTTTAGGTTTTCTTTCAACTTTCATCGAAAAAGGCCTGCAAAAGACTTATCGATAAGTTCTATATCGCAGATATTAATATTCTTTGAAAAAACATATCGATTTAATCGATAAAAAATATAAATCTCATCTCAAATCAAATCAAGATTAAAAAACTACCTTGTCTCTTAAATAAAACATAAATATTCATTTTCAGAAAATTAGCATTTACTTGATGCCTTTCTCCAATTAATTGAATCCTCTTCTGGACGGCTCATCTCCAGTTCTTAATTAGAAAAGAAACTAAAAATAAAACCAGCTTTGAGTTGAGAATTTCCGGAAATTCCTGTCCCGCGATACATCATCCAAATGAAACTAAATTAAATAAAAAAAAAATGTAAACTAGACTAGATAATGGCTAACTGCACCGTCTCTGATCTCTGTTTATATATAGTATATAGTATCTATATAACGTATTTTAAGTAAGCTCCTCCGATGGGCTGCTATTTATATGGGCGTGCCTGTGTGTTGTCTTGTGGCCTGCTATAATTATAGCGCAGGTATTTATAATTATAGCATTGGCCATAGCAACTACTGGTTAGGGTTGGGGTGTGCTGTGGGGGGGGGGGGGGGGGGGGTATTGCAGTTTTTCTAGGAATCGGTTTTTGGCGAAACCATATGGCATATGATGAGGTTCTATATACTGCACGTGTTCGAAACTTAAATCTTTTTTAGGAGAAAAAATAAATATATTTTTTAAATATTTATTAATTTTCTATTATTTTTTTTAAGATCTTCCATCACTCCATTTTAGTTTTTAATTATCGTGCACTTTTCTCTGGTATTTGGGCACTCTGGCTGGCTCTCCTCCCGATTTTCTCTTATTTTTCTCGATAATTTCTCGGGCATCGTAACTGTTTCGAAAGATTTCTGTGTTTATATTTGAATTTTTCGCCAGTTGGAGCAGTCGGCCGAGTGAAACTGAAATGAAAGGCCAAAAACACTAAGAACCAAGAAAAATCAAGAAAAACCAAGAAAAACCAAAACATCACAAATTTTCAAAAAAAAAAAACCAAAACACGCAAAAAAAATCAAGAAAATGTGGTAGAAAATAGAAATATTAAAAAAAAAAAAAAAAAAAAGTGAAAGCCAAAATATTGTTTATTGAAAACTTAAAGAAATAGAAATGCTAAGGTCATGGGAAATATGCGAAGATCAGGTACCAAAAATAATAATATTAATTTCAAGAAATGGGATGATGTTTTTTTTGCCGATATCATGGTAGTGCTTAAGAATTTCAATGGAAAAACCAATCATATATAGAACTGGGGTTACCAGCGTCTAGTATATCAAGTTTCAGCTTGATTCATAGTCAGATAATGGATAATATTAATATTATATTGGGAATATTCGTATATTTCCAGCTCAAAAAAAGTCAGGAATTGCAAAAACAAAGGCTATACCATTCATACCAGGAGCAATCGAAGCAAATGGAATTGGAGCATAAATTGCAATTGGAGCACAAGTATCAAGTGAGTACCAAAGTGAGTGTATTTATGTTTAATTATTGTTTATTTATTTATTTATTTATTCTTTTTGTGGTTGCTACTAAATAGATACTCATACATATATTTATTAATTTTATTTTATTTTTATGTGAATGGGAAATGGGAATGTGTGGGCAGAGAACACTGCCCCAGACTGGCAGACAGAAATCACAAATAAAAACAAAGCCCCAAAAGTAAAGAAGAATTGAAATGAAATTAAATGAAAATATATATATATATAAGAGTGAATATGTATATATATATAGAGTATTATCGTGCCGGAAGTGTCGGAAGTGTCTTGTGATGACTAAGGCCATCCATCGCGTTGTTACTCTTGATTCTGCCATGTCATATGCCAAATATAATGGCTCTAAAGTTCCAGAATCTTTGGATTTTTGTTTTGTTTATTTAAAAATTAATAGATGAATATTTTAAGATTTTTTAGAGAATGGAAATTATGTGAATAATAGAAGAAAAAGACTTGTATCTCTTAAGTTTTGTTTTCTTTAAAGTTGAAATACTTTTAAAGCCGTACAATGTGAGGCAGCGTCCCTTGGTTTCTAAAGAAAAGTTAAAAAATTAAAAGATAATTAATAATTAATGTAACATATAATTATTATAACAGTGGGAAAGGGGTTCCTCTTAAAGTTTTTTGCTTTAAAGTTTAGATTTCCGTACAATATGCGGCAGAGCCCTTTGATTTCTTGGGCTTATACCCATACGAATTATTATAAAAGATAAATATTATAATAGAAACCTGACCTGACCTCCTGACCCTCTTTTTTTTAAGGCTTTGAGGCTTTGTAGAGCCGTACACTATGCGGAAGTGCCCTTTGTGGGCTTGAAATGCAGATATTTTGCGGTAAAAGATTTTTTTAAAATAAGGAAATTAAATAAAAAATATAAGAAAAAAATACTTTATTTGTTAAACTTTATTGTTTTAAAGTTTAAACATTTTACAGACGTACAAGATGTGGCAGCGTCTTAAGGTTTTTTAAGCTTTAAGCTTATACCGCGCCTCTAAAAAAATAGAAAAAAAATAGTTTCAAGATCTATTCCTTATGAATAAGATAATATAATTTTTTTTAAATAGTTAAAGATCTTAAATAATAAAATTTATATATATTTTTTAAAGAAATACGATTTTTAACCTATTTTTTTGTAAAATACTAGTTTTAGAGACCTTATATCTTGAGATCTTATTGTAGCAACCACAAAAACAATAGTTTTAATGCAAAAATAATGCTGCCAAATACTCCTATGATACTACATATATCTTTCCACGAAAATGCCAAAAATACCAAACCAAACCAAAACAAAACGTCTCTCTCTCTCTCTCTTGAACTTCATTTAATTATTCAGTTTGCGGTGAATTCCCATGGCGCTTTCCAGGAATTGCGGGAACAGAGCATTGTGACAGCCGCCGCTGCTGCCGCCGCCGCTGCCGTGGCTGAGGAGCAGCATCATCGTCAGCAACAACAACAACAACAACAACAGCAGCAACAACAGCAACAACAACAACAACAAAGGGAACAACAACAACAGCGAGAGAGAAGAGAAAGAGAGGGAATGAAGCGAAAGGATAATTGCAGCGCCAATGCCAGTCCGGAGGTCAAGCAAATCCTCAACGTAAGAACTACACTGAGAAAAAAAATTATAAAAAAATATCTGGTTGTCTTAAATATGCTAATAGTATCCTTATTTGATAAAAATGTATATATATGCCGATTTGTATTTCCCCCGCAGTGCTTCATCTTGAGTCGCAAGTCCCAGGCGGCAGCATCCAATGGCACAACGACCACGTCTCCATATAGAAACCGGTGAGTAGCTTTGTTCCAGGACCCTATTTTGAGATCTAGGATATATATAGGGATAGGGATATGATCCACAAATCGTTTGAGGTATCTCCCATAAGAATCGGTTGGAAATTGGCGGAGATATAGCCATGGATATACCATATACCAGGCCATATACCAAAATCCAGGATTTCACAAGGGTGAAATTTTTCCCCTTGAAAAATGGGAAAAAAATCTAAAAAATATTTTGTCTCGGGATTTTGATGCAGAATGGTGGAGAATCGATCCAGAAATCGTTTAAAACACTCCCCTTGAGAATCGTATAAGAATTGGGGAAGATATAGCCATCGCAGTGGGCCCTATAGGGGAAAACCCCATTTTCAGGGGATCGGTCAGGAAAAATGGGAAAAAAATCTAAAAAATATTTTGTCTCGGGATTTTGATGCAGAATGGTGGAGAATCGATATAGAAATCGATTAAAACACTCCGCTTGAGAATCGGATGAGAATTGGGGAAGATATAGCCATCGCAGTGGGCCCTATAGGGAAAACCCCCATTTTCAGGGGATCGGTCAGAAAAAATGGGAAAAAAATCTAAAAAATATTTTGTCTCGGGATTTTGATGCAGAATGGTGGAGAATCGATAAAGAAATCGTTTAAAACACTCCGCTTGAGAATCGGATAAGAATTGGGGAAGATATAGCCATCGCAGTGGGCCCTATAGGGGAAAACCCCATTTTCAGGGATCCCATCAGGAAAAATGGACAAAAAATCGAAAAAATATTTTGTCTCGGGATTTTGATGCAGAATGGTGGAGAATCGATCCAGAAATCGTTTAAAACACTCCGCTTGAGAATCGGATGAGAATTGGGGAAGATATAGCCATCGCAGTGGGCCCTATAGGGAAAAACCCCATTTTCAGGGGATCGGTCAGGAAAAATGGGAAAAAAATCTAAAAAATATTTTGTCTCGGGATTTTGATGCAGAATGGTGGAGAATCGATATAGAAATCGTTTAAACACTCCGCTTGAGAATCGGATAAGAATTGGGGAAGATATAGCCATCGCATTGGGCCCTATAGGGAAAAACCCAGGAAATAGGGGATCCCTATAGGGGATCGGTCAGGAAAAATGAGAAAAAAATCTAAAAAATATTTTGTCTCGGGATTATGATCGATGGAGAATCGATGTAGAAACCTTTAAAGACACTCCCCGTGGGAATTGGATCCAAATCGGCCAAGATATAGCCCCGCCACTTGGCAAAAGAATGAGTAGTATGTGTTCCCCTTCCGCTATGGGTTATTGCGAGGTAGTCAGCTTGTCAGGTCGAGAATAGTTATCTTTTAAGTCAAAACATAAATTGAAAAATACCTTAAGGTTAGATAATCCAACCACCAACCAACTAATTCCGTGTACTTGCAGTGGTGTGGTTAAGAGCTCCTCCGGAGAATCCCTGCCGGCGGGCACCGTAACGAGTGCGCATCCTTACAAAATACCTCAGCCGCCCTCCTCGCTGCTCAAATATGAATCTGACTTTCCGCTGCGGAAGACAGGTGAGTTGTCAACTAACCGGAAGTGGTTCCGTTTTAGAACAAGGATTACGAAACAGAAGAGACCTTCCAAAGAAAGGTTCCGAAACGCTCTACTGCCTGCCTGCCTTTGTTAAAATACTAAAAAAAAATAAATTATTGTTTTGTTTGATTTATTGTTAAAAAAAAATATAAAAAAATGCTAGGGTTAGGGTTAGAGGGGGGGTTATAGTCGATAGATAAAAATAAACTTATTACGAGGGAATGTCTGCTCACGTAAGTCTGGGCTTGGATAACAGCCTGTTTGTTTCTTTCTATTTTTTTTTGTCGATTGGATAAGAAAGGAATATATAATTCTTTTTAATTTAAAAACTAAGAAAAATTTTAAAAATATACATGGCATGGCTATTGAATTTCTATAACTAACTGCAAGTTGTTGTGCAGTGTACTACCTAATCTACTATGCTAATCGCTCCTACTAATCCCAAAAAAAAACCGCCCAAATTATAAAACAGCATCCGAACCGAATCTTCTGAAGATCCGGCTGAAGCAGAGCGTCATCGAGCGGAAGGCCCGCATCGGCGGCCCGGCTGGAGCCCGGCGGCACGAGCGACTTCTCCAGGCGGCCCAGCGGCGCCAGCAGAAGAACTCGGTCCTCACAAGTACGTATATCCATTATAGTATCTCATCCAAAGGATGGCCCTTGAAGGTTCCAAACATCAAAGAGGGTCCCAAAACAAATGGGGTTGAGTCAGTTGGTTGGAAAGGTGGAAGAAAAATATTAGAAAAAATATTAAAAATATACGATAAGGTTATAAAATAGTTAATCTCTTAATTTTTAATCTATGGAGATAGTTTTCTAATCTATGGAGAAAATCATTTAAAAAAAAGGTCATCTTCAAAATTGTTTATTATTTTGTTTATTATCTTATTTAATTAAATTGTTTATTTATTAACAGATTTTCTCTCTTTTATTTCTTTAATGTTTATATTTAATTTTTGTTTTGAAATCTATTTGTTTTTGTTATCGATTTAATCGTTTCTTATCGCTATTTATCGTGATAATCGCTGTTTATAGTTAATATCGTTGTTTATCGTTATAATTTTTATTAATCGCCTTAATCGATTTATCTTTATAATTTGTATTTATTAAAACGATAAGATCTTTACCTATCTCAATGTCTTTGTAATCACAACTTATCGATGTTTGTCGATATAATTCCTGTTTTTCGCTGTCTATCGTTCTAATTCTCTATTTATCGTTCTAATCGCTTTTTATTTCTATATCGTTCTAATTCTCTATTTATCTTTGTTATCGCTGTCTATCGTTATTTTTCTATATTATCGCTGTTTATCGTTTCAATGGCTATTTAGTTTTTATACCATTTTAAACTCTATTTTTTCTATATTTATGTTATTATATCTTATTTTATCCATTAATCATTATAATTCCCGTGTATCTCTATTAATCGTTTTAATCGGTTTTAGTTTCTACGTACATCTATCGTAATTATCGCGATTTACCTCAATATCGATGTAATCACTACTTACCACTTTTTGTTGTTATCGCTATGAATCGTTATAATACCCGTTTATCAATAAATTTCGTATATATCGCTATTTATCGTTTCAATCTATGTTAATCTCATTATCTTTCTTATCGCTATTTATCGTTATTGTTGCTATTTTTTGTTATCTATATTAATCGCTTTAATTCCCGTTTATCGTTTTAATCGCTTCTTATCGTTGTTATCGCTACTTATCGTGTTTATCGTTATAATTCCTATTTATCGTTTTAATCGTTTGTTATCGCTGTTTATCGCTTTAATCGTTTTTTATCGCTGCTGTTTTTTTTTTTTGTTAAAAACTAACCAGCTAGAAAGCCCAACTGACCCAACTGCCGTTAATTTTTTAAAGCAAAGCCTACTAATTTAAAAAATATTTAAAAAATTAAAAATTGAATTTAAAATTTAAACTTAAAAAATTAAATATTAAATACCTTCTATTTTTTAAACCAAACTTACAGATTGCAATAGCACTCCGGATTCGGGTCCCAACTCGCCGCCCTCTGCGGCCGCCCTGGCTGTGGGCGTGGTCGGCAGCCGGGGCTCCCCCACCAGCGCCCCCATCCAGGAGGAGAACGAGGAGGGCAGCCAGTACCAGCCGGGGCCGCGGAGCAGCATCAACGACCTGCCCCTGTTCAGCTCCCCGTCGCTGCCGAACATCTCGCTGGGCCGGCCGCACCTGCCCAATCCCGTCCAGGTGCAGGCCCAAGTCCAGGCCCAGGTGCAGGCCCAGGCCACCGCCCAGGTCAACTACGCCATGCTGGCGGCCCTCCAGCAGCACGTGGCCGCCGGCACGGGTGTGGGCGTGGCGGGCGGAGGACAGGCGGCCGCCTACTACAACCCCTTCGCCTCGCTGGTGGGTCGCCCCCTGCCACTGACCATGATCCCGTCCACAGGGATCGCCCCCCAGCAGCCGTCGCCGGTGGTGCGGAGCGCCTCGGCCACCTCCACCTCCTCGTCGCAGGCGTCGCTGGTGGGCGATGTGGCGCCGCCGCAGGCCCATGCCGCCTCCACCATTCTGCCCTCCTCCTCGTCCTACATGCAGCAGCTGGGAGGCGTGGCCGGCTCGGCCGTCAATCTGCACGCCGCCGCCCTGGCAGCCGCGGCCGCCGCCGGCTCAGCCGGATCCCTGCCGCCCACCAATAGCCACGGTCACGGGCACAGTCACGGCCATGGGCATGGACACGTCCACGGCCATGGGCATGAGCACAGTCTCTACCAGCACCAGCCGCCGCAGCACAACGCTCCCATCACCGACGCCCAGGTGGCGCAGGTGCATCTCCACAAGCAGGGCCACCGGCCGCTGGGAAGGACGCAGTCGGCGCCCCTGCCGCTGGGCCACCCCATGCTCACCGGAGCCGGACAGCTGAACGTGGTCCAGACGCACTACGAGAACAGTGAGGTGAGTCCACAGTGCCATACCCTGATCTGTCCATCTACTAATCCCCTCTTCTCTCGCCCCCCAAACCAGGCGGAGCGCCAGGCTTACGAGCACCAGGTCCTGAACCAGAAACTCCGCCAGACGGTGCTCACCAGGAGCGGTGCGGCGGCTGCAGCGGCCGCCGTACGGGAGGCGCAGCTCAAGGAGGAGGAGGACGACTCCGCTGCGGAGGTGATGGACCTCACCGACAAGAAGAAGCCGCCCAAGACGGTGCTGACCAGCACCATAGCCACCAGCACGTCCCAGAACCTGCCCGATGCCTTGGCGGCGGCTGTGGCGGCGGCCGCCTATCGTGCCGCCGTCCATCCGCCCTCCACCTCGACCACGTCCTCCTCGCTATCGTCCAGTTCGGGTTCCAAGTCCCGCGACCAGGAGTACCTCCAGCAGCAGCGCGAACAGCTACTGCTGCTCCAGCAGGAGGAGGAGCTGGCGGCGAAGGGCCTGATGCGACCACTCTCCCGGACGCTGAGCAGTCCGCTGGTGCCGCTGGGACCGCACGGCCTCAGCCAGATACCGGACACCGGGCAGCAGCCGGCGCCGATAGCCACCAGCTCCTCGGCCGACCACATACCGCCCGTTAACCTCTCGCTGCCGCACCGCCAGCAGCGCCAGCTGATGAATACCTTGTACGCCGCCCAGTTGCGGCAGCACCACCACCAGCAGCAGCACCTGCAACAGTCGCCACCGCCAGCCACGGCCACCACGGCAGCAGCCGGAACGACCTCCTCATCCGGATCACCGCCGCACAAGGTGACCACCGGCCTGGCCTTCGATCCCCTGATGCTGAAGCACTCGTGCACCTGTGGCGGCAACAACGCCCACCACCCGGAGCACAGCGGCCGGCTGCAGAGCGTCTGGGCGCGGCTGAACGAGACGGATCTGGTCAAGAGATGCGATCGGCTGCGGGCCCGCAAGGCCACCCAGGAGGAGCTGCAAACGGTGCACACGGAGGCCCATGCCATGCTCTTCGGCTCCAACCAGTGCCAGCTGAGTAGGCCCAAGCTGGACAACGCCCTGTCCGCCAGCTTTGTGAAGCTGTCGTGCGGGGGACTGGGCGTGGACCTGGACACCACGTGGAATGAACAGCACACGGCTGCCGCCGCCCGGATGGCCGCCGGCTGTGTCATCGATTTGGCCTTCAAGACGGCCAAGGGGGATCTCAGGAATGGCTTCGCCGTCGTCCGGCCGCCGGGCCACCATGCGGAGGCCAATCTGGCCATGGGCTTCTGCTTCTTCAACTCGATCGCCATTGCCGCCAAGCTGCTGCGCCAGCGGATGCCCGAGATGCGGCGCATTCTCATCGTGGATTGGGTGAGTTTTTTTTTAAATCTTAATTCTAGATTCCAGAATCTGGTAATTTTTTAAATATTTTTCATAAAAAATGGTATTTTTAGTATTATTTTAGATTAATTTTAATCAAGTTTCTTGAAAAATACATTTTTCAAAACTTTTTAGCCTCAAAACCTTGTGTCTTTGGTATTTTAGTATTTTTTTCCATGTTCTTTAATTTAGTATTTTTATTTACAGTCTTATTCCAAAACTTAAAGCCAAAATAAGTATTTTTTTGTATTTTTCATACCATTGTTAATTGGGTTTTGAGAAGTATTTTTTTCGAACCTTTAAATATTTAAGATAATTAAGATATTTCATAAAGCAAGGGTATTCTAGTATTTTTTTAGGGTTTTTAAATATATTTATAAAGAATTCTTTCTTTTAAAAGGACATTCCTCGCTCAACTCAAAAACAGAGCTTCAAAAAAAACTTTTTTTTAAATATTTTTCAAATCAATTTTAGAATTTTGGAAATATATTTTAAAATAAAGTATTTTTTTTTAAGCTTTCAACTCCAAGCCTCTCTCAAAACCTCCCATCCCTAACAAATAGCTGTATCTGATACTCCACCCATCTCTAACATAGAAAGCTTAGAGTACCGTTAGATCTAACATAATGTACACTTAAGGCAGCCATTTTGTAGAAAGCCCATGTTGGCGCCATTTCCCGAATTCAGCGCCGAAATTGGCGGGAATTCCAGTCTCCCGAGCTCCATAAAAGGCCAAGACTCTCCAAGTCTCCTCGCAGAAGCAGCTCCAACTCCGTACGGTGTGTGTCTCGAGATCGTAAAACAGAAAAAAGTAATACTCTTTTTTTTTTT
This sequence comes from Drosophila bipectinata, assembly GCF_030179905.1. Classification (NCBI taxonomy): domain Eukaryota; kingdom Metazoa; phylum Arthropoda; class Insecta; order Diptera; family Drosophilidae; genus Drosophila; species Drosophila bipectinata. The sequence continues at coordinate 740,986 of NC_091734.1, read as the reverse complement.
GAAAACCGCCATTTTGGAAAGTTCAAGTCTTTTCCACGTGATTTCTTCGCTAAAAGTCCAGAGTTCTTTTAAAAGAAAATCTTGAAAGATGGCCGCCATTCGTAGCATGACCGATTACTACAAGCGCATGGAGGACGCCAGCACCAAGCTGGTGGTCTTGGACTTCTACGCCGACTGGTGCGGTCCCTGCAAGGCGATGGACAGCACCGTCAAGTCCCTGGCGCGAAAGTACTCCACCAAGGCGGTGGTCCTCAAGGTCAATGTGGACAAGTTCGAGGAGCTGTCGGAGAAGTATCGCGTCCGGAGCATGCCCACGTTCGTCTTCCTCAAGAACAATCGCAAGGTGGGCGGCTTCTCGGGCGCCGACGAGGATAAGCTGACCCACATGATGGCCAAGCTGGTCAAGTAGGATCCATCCCGATACTCCACCCAGGCAGATGGAGCTGGTCTTCTCAAGAGTCCGTCTTGTCTCCTTTTTTAATTTTTAATGTTAAATGTTTTTTTAAAAAATCAACAGCATCTGTGATGCGCGCGTGTGGTTCAATTAAGATTAGTAACGATTCTTATTTATTTTTTTTCAATTCTTAACTATATTTAAGCTTAACACTAACAAAAAAAAAGAAGCAAAAAATCAATTCCGATGTCATGTATGTATTAGTGCCAGGGACGTGTCTGCGACATTATTTTTCAAAATTATAACTTAAATATATAGCTTAAATAAATTGTAACCACTTTGACGTACTACTTTGGGTCTTTTACTTTAAAGTTTAAACTCTACTTTTTCAGCAAAAAAAATGAGTATTTTTGGCATTTTTGGAGAGAAAGTTGGCAAATAAATTGACTTTTTATTAAAAAAATATGTAAAATTCAAGCAAATGGCATATTTTTGTTATTTTTGTAATGAAAACTGCTTAGAAAATATGCTTGAAAATTTAATTTAGGAAGAAAAATATAAAAAAACTTTGAAATGATGAGAGAAGTCTCCAAAAACAAGCAAATTTTTGCTATTTTTGCATTTGTGGAAAGCTAATTTATTAAAAGAATAGTTTCAATAAATGTATTTAATAAACAAGAGCCACAAATTTTAATTTTTGTAAGAAATATAAACATAAATACGTAAATGATTATTATAAATTTAAAACAAGGTTAAACTGTGAAAATTACAAAAGAAAAACCCTGAATATATATAATCCCTGGATATATAATACATCCAATAATACATTATAATACATAATATATCCTTGATATATCCATTCTAAATATAGAAAAGGGAATGCTATTAGAAGTAAAAAGAATTATGATACTTTCTCTTAAATGAGAAGATATTTAATAAAACCCAGTGTTGAATTAACTTTCTTTAGAAACATAAGTCTTATATGAAGTTATTAGTTATTATCTTTTTAAAGAAAGTTATCTTTCTATAAAAAGAAATGCAGTAACCTCCCTCCTTAATTGTATTTCATATTTTTTATAGTTTCATTTTAAGAATATGATTCTATAAATATTTATATTCCAATCTAGCTTAGAGAGAATTATCTTATAAGAGAATACTCTTCTATATTCTTGCATATAAGTGTGGATTTTTAGGCCATTTATTGAATCATATCATTCTATATAGATCTATAGAGATATAGATATATAGATTACATTTTAATATATATTTCTTTATGGTTATATGGTGTATTCCTTCATAATATACCTTTAAGTACCTAAATTAAGACACAAGCTTCTTAGATTTATGCTTAATCTCTGACTCCATTTATTTAAAAATGTCTAATATTTAATATCCTAATTTTTTTTATATTTTTTATCCCCTTCTCCAGGACGTGCACCACGGCAATGGCACTCAGCAAGCATTCTACCAAAGTCCCGACATTCTATATCTTTCCATACATCGACACGATGACGGTAACTTCTTTCCCGGCACAGGAGGACCCACAGAGGTAAGTACTTGTACCTTATTTAATTATATCATTAATTTTAATATATATATATATTTTTTTAAGTGCGGTTCTGGTGCTGGTCTCGGCTTCAATGTAAACATCTCCTGGTCGGGAGCTCTGAATCCGCCGCTGGGCGATGCCGAGTATATCGCTGCATTCCGTACCGTTGTGATGCCCATCGCACGGAGCTTCAATCCGGACATTGTCCTGGTCTCCTCCGGCTTTGATGCGGCCACCGGCCATCCGGCTCCCCTGGGCGGCTACCATGTCTCGCCGGCCTGTTTCGGCTTCATGACCCGCGAGCTCCTCCAGCTGGCCAACGGCAAGGTGGTGCTGGCCCTCGAGGGTGGCTACGACTTGGCCGCCATCTGTGACTCGGCCCAGGAGTGTGTTAGGGCCTTGCTAGGGGATCCTGCGGCGCCGATAGCCAAGGCAGAGCTGGAGCGTCCACCCTGCCAGAATGCCATCAATACACTGCAGAAAACGATAGCCATTCAGGTGGGAATTCTAATTCTTCTCCTTTTTTTTTTATTTTTTATTTTTAAATATTTTTATAATCTTTTTAAAGCAAACCCACTGGCCCTGTGTCAGGATACTGGAGCATACGGTGGGCCTGTCCGCCTTGGAGACCCTCAAGGTGGAGCACGATGAGTCCGAGACCATCAATGCCATGGCTGGCCTTTCCATGCAGTCGATGCACAGGTTGGTTCTTAATTTTAAAAATAAAAAAAATTAAAATTATTATTAAATATTTATGTTTTAGAACCCTATCTTGTGATGATTCCGAGGAGCCCATGGATCAGGACGAAACCAAATAGATGAAGCAGATTATAAGAAGAAGAAGAGGAGGATGTCTTGGAGGAGCAGCTTGGGAAGAGTGGGCGTGGCTGGGGAGGGGGCTTGGGAGGCTGCTCAAGAAGCACATTTAGTTATTTGTTGTAGTTGAATTGATTGTTGTTGCTGTTGTTGTCATTCATCGTCCTTAGAAGTGTCTACTCTCTCACTCTCCTCCCCCTCCCCCTCCCCCCCTCTCTCTCTCTCTCTCGAGAAAATACACTGAAAAGAATGTCTAAACATCGAAACAGAAGAGAAACAAGAGAAGAGGCTGTGCCTCCCAAGAAGAAATCTTTAAAAAAAAAGAAAATATTTCAATTAAAAACCACCCTAATTTTTTTTTTATTTTTAAAACTTAAAAACAACGCACACACGCACTTAAAAACAACAAAAAACTCAATATAACTTTATATATATTTATGAATGTGTGTTAAAAACTAAAAACAAAAGTACTTTAAGTAAAAAAAAAAGTATAAGAATTTTATAAAATAAACAACAAGTGTGTGCTAATTTTTTTTAAGCAAGTTTTTAGAGAAACTTTTTAAAAAAGAGAGAGAGAGCGAGAGAGATAGAGAGAGAGAGAGAGAGAGAGAGGAGCCTAGAGTGAAAAAGAAAGAGAAAGGAGAGGAAAATACAAGAAAAACACAAAAAACTTAACAAATAACAAGCAAAAAAAAAATTAAGAAATCTTTTTGTACAATTTATAGTTTAGTGCAAGTTTCAAGTACAACATAATATTATTTAAAAATAACTAAACAATTAAAAATATATTGTGCAATAAATGTGAGAGAATAAAAAAAATCAGAAGAGCAGAGCAAAAAAAATCACACATAAGCCGCAACTAAAAAAAAAAATTACATTTTTTAAACTAAAAAGTAAAAACTAAAAACAAACGAATAAGAAATTGTTGTTAAATGTTGCCGAGATCTTATATACGTATGTATACCTAATAACTGTTACAATAATAACCCATTTTATATATAAATATATATATATATATATCCAAGAACGATTAAGATATATATATATATAATTATATATTTAATTATATGTTTAAATATCGCATAACGATAATGATGTTCAACAAATGTCTGAAATGAAGTAAAACTATTATGATTATGATTATTATTATTATTATTATATGATTATTATTATATATGTAAATAAAACACGAAACAAAGTGAACAATTTTAAATAAAAACACAAAAAGGAAATTTACAAAAAAAAATTAAGAAAAATGCTTACAGAGAGAAAAAAAAAAGAAAAGGAGCTCAGGGCAGGACCCGCAGGGCTCGAACCCGGTAATGTTATTTTTTTTCGAATTTTTTTTTAAACTCTGTTTTTAAAAAATAAATGAAACTCAAGTGTTTAGCTGCTGTAATTTGTACTCGTGTACCTTTAGCTGTGTATAGCCATCTCTGTCTAACTAAAAATATAAAAATAAAAAAAAATACTAAAAAATGGAAGAATTTGGAAAATTAAAGAGGAATTCACAACGAGAGATGGACGAAACTGGATGATGGAAACATTTGTTAACAAATATCGAAAAAAAACAAAACAAATTAAAAACTAAAAAAAAAAAACTTAACTATTAAGCTAAGAGCTTTAGTCTAAATTTATAAACATTTATTTTTATTTTTACTCCCGATCCCATTCCCGAATCTATATTTTTTTTTGGTTTCTTCAGGGTTATCTCCTTTCATTCTAATTTTAAATCCCAAAACCAATTATGCTGATAAGCCGAAAACCTGAAATAAAAAATAAAAACATACAATCTACCTTAAAAAAAACAAAAAATATTGTTGTTACACCGCAAAAAATAAATATATATATACAAGAACTAAAAAAAAAAAGATAATTCCAGATGCTGAGGATAAAAAAAATATATAAAAAATCAAATATTTATATTTTGTTTATTGTTGCACAAAAAAAAAAAAAGAATTAAGATTAACTGGTAACAGAATGCAAGTCCAAAAACAGAAACATAAAGTAATTAAGAGTCAAATGTGTGTCGCTTTTTCTAAACGAAATAAAACAAAGAAATCGTCAAGCGTAGTTTCACTTTGTTTATTTTTTAGCATTTATGTTTATATTTAAGGTGTTTACCGCCTGTCTTATCAGCCTGATGCTCTTAGAGAACTTTTGCGACCCACATAAGACAAGACCACTCCACCATATAGTCTCAGGTTTAGACTATGGACCTCTAGGGACTATGGGCTGGTTATGATTTTCGCAGAGGCTTTTATTAAGGTGGACCTGATGATCGCATCGAGAAGGTTATTTCAAAAAATATCCAAGTCTCTTTAGTTTTTTGTCTAAATTACTTTTACTTTTCTTTAAATTTTAAACCTTACATTTGAATCTTAAATATGAATCTTTATTTAACCTTTATTTTATTACTTAAAGTTCGACTGAGACAAGGAAAAGTTCTAGGTATCTATATAATCTATGTAAATCCTTGTATCTTATATAAGTTCCTGGTTTTTTAATTTTTTGTATTTATAAGTTAGTACTTACTACCTTTGGCTTGTGACCTTGACAAGGAAAAGTCTTAGGTTTTGTTCATATTCTTAGAAATATAATTTAATCTACTACTATAATCTACCACTATATCTACTATTCTACTATAATATACTAATCTACTATAATATAATCTATATAAATGTATCTTGTTATTAGTTCCTTTTTTTAAAGTTTTTATAGTTACAAGTTAGTATTTACTACTTTCTGCTTTTCATATTTGAAAAAATCTAGTTTTTAAAAAGCATACATATTTATATTGTATCTATTTTATCCATTTTTGCTTAGTTTAACTTTAAAGTTCTTAATTTTCAGCTATTTTATGTTATATATAGGGTTTTTTTTATGGTTTGAAATCATTTTTTATATCAAAATTTATATTTTGACATCATTTTTTATACCAAAATTTATAATTACGTGCAATTTTAAAACCTTTTAACGTTCTAGTTTCTTGAACTAAAATTAAAAGCTTACCTTTTGGTTTTTTAAAAGAGAGTTTTAAATATATATGACTTATATTCACCTAAAAATAATCTGAAAGTAAAAAAAAATTAAAATTTTTAGTATTTTTTAAACTAAAACATTATCTTAAATCTTAAATCTTAAATATTTACTTTAAAAAACTTACTTCCCAAAAGCATCTCCTAACAAGGTCCACCCCAGAGCAGGAGAGCTCAGTTCAGTGACTCCAACGGCCTTCGGAGAGCGCAGCGAGATCTGGTTGGCGCTCTCCCTCTGCAGAAATAACTGTTTCTTGCGGTCTGCAGTCGTCGTCAGTGCAGTCGGGCATCTCGTTCCAAGCGGGCGGCTGGAAGAAGCTTTTCGCAAAACAGACAAGAAAAAGAGAGAGATAAAGGAGAGGAAAAGGAGAGACAAGCTGCGAAGAGACAGGAGAGCTGCCATGTCGGTGAACTCGGATCTGCAGAGGGAGCGGGCGGCGGCCATTTTGGAGAGCGAGGACTTTGCCCGGTGGTGGGCGGGCGGGCAGGCGCAGTTGCTGGAACGGCGATCGCTGGAGGAGCACTTCTACACGGATCCCCGCCTCCAGGATGCAGTGCATCCCAGCTGCCTGTCCTACAAGGAGCGCTACGAACAGACCGTGGCCAAGTCCACCCACTTCCTGGCCAAGCTGCGGGCCTGGCAGAAGGCCAAGCACCCCCAGATGTCCCTCGACGTGAACACGCTGAAGGATTTCCGCACCCTGCTGTCCGGCTCCCTGGGCACGGGCATCTTCCAGCAGAGCTTCCCGCTGCGGCTGCACTTCTCCATGTTCATGACCACGCTGCTGGGACAGGGCACCGAGGAGCAGCAGGCCCAGTGGCTGAGCCGGGCCTGGCACATGGACGGCGTGGTGGGCACCTACGCCCAAACGGAACTGGGCCACGGCACCTACATCCGGGGCCTGGAGACCCGGGCCGACTACGACCCGGAGCGGCAGGAGTTCGTCCTGAACACGCCCACCCAGAGCGCCTACAAGTGGTGGCCGGGCGGATTGGGGAACACCGCCAATGTGGCCATTGTCTTGGCCCAGCTGTACGTCCAGGGCCGGCACCACGGCCTCCAGTCGTTCCTGGTGAGGATCCGGGACGAGAGGACCCACGAACCCCTGCCGGGCGTCGACGTGGGCGACATTGGACCGCGACTGGGCGGCAATGGCGTCAACAATGGCTTCCTGGGGCTGAAGGATGTCCGGATTCCGAGGAACCAGATGATGATGAAGAACGCCCAGGTCCTTCCGGACGGCACCTTCGTCCAGGGGCGTCCTCCACTGCTCCTGTACGGCACCATGGTCTACGTGCGGGTGATTACCCTGAGGGATGCCCTGTTCTGCCTCCTCCAAGCGGCCACCATCGCCACCAGGTGAGGATTGGGGATGAGTGCTTCGCTATAACCAGATCTCTCTGCTCCTAGGTACTCCATTGTGCGCCGCCAGAGCCGCATCGACGAGGACAAGCCGGAGGTGTGCGTCCTGGACCACATCACCCAGCAGGTGAAGATCCTGCCGCAGATTGCCCGCGGCGTCTCCTACCGGCTGGTGGCCGACTGGCTGTGGGGCTTCTACGAGCAGGTGCTCCACCAGCTGGAGGCCAATCCTCCGGCTGGAAACTCGCTGCCGGAGCTGCACGCCCTGAGCTGCTGCCTCAAGGCGGTGGCCACGGACGAGGCCAGTCGGGGCGTGGATCTGCTGCGGAAGAGCTGCGGCGGCCATGGATTCCTCTCCTCCGCCAACTTTGATAGCATCTACGGCATGGCCACGGCCGCCTACACGTACGAGGGCGAGTACACGGTGCTCCTGCTCCAGACGGCGCGGTTCCTGGTGCGCCAGTACGTGGACAGCCTGAAGCGCAAGGTCCTGCCCTCCAGCGTGTCCTACTTGCGCGACACCGCCCGCCTGGTCTGGGGCAAGGATCTGCTGAGGAACTGCGTGCGCGCCCTGGAGTGTTCCGCCTTGGAGGAAGTGCGCCAGGCCTGGCAGTGCCAGAGCATCCACCGCCGTTCCAAGGTGAGCGAGGCGATGGCCACCAACCTGGCTGGCAGACAGATGACCGCCGCCGCGGTGGCCCACGCCCACGCCTTCCTCGCCCGCCAGGCGCTGGCGGAGCTGAAGAAGGTGCAGGCCACCATGGCAGTCACCTCCGTGCTCCAGCAGCTGGTGGAGCTCTTCGTCCTCGACACATTCCTCGGCCAGGTGGGCTCTGTCCTTCGCTGGAACGGCATCACCGGCACCCAGCTGCGCTTCGTGGAGCGTCGCTACGAGCAGCTCCTGGCTGCACTGCGTCCCAATGCCCTCGCCATTGTGGATGGCTTCGATTTCCACGATCGGGTCTTGGGCTCCACCCTGGGCTGTCACGATGGGCGGGTGTACGAGCGGCTCATGGAGGAGGCCCGCCGGAATCCCCTCAACCAGGAGCCCGTCAACGCCTCCTTCCGAAGCCACCTCCTGCCCATGATGCAGGGCAAGCTCTAAGCTGAAAAATATATAAAAATATATATTTTTTTATATTTTTTTAAATTTAAAACTTTTTTCTGGTAAGGAATTCAATTAGTGATGTTTTTGGAGAAACTTTTAAGAATTTTGAATAAAATTTTGGAGGTTTTGGAGTTGTTTTTTAAATATTTAAAGAACTATTTTAATTTGTGAAAATTTAATACATTTTCAAATGAGGGTTTTTGAAAGGCCTGCTTTGATTTTATTAAATTTTCGATTTTTGAGAGGCTTTGGGATTTTTTAGGGTTTGGGTTTTAAGGATTTTAAAAGCATCTCTAATTTCGATACACTTTAGAACTTTTGAAAATATTAGTTTTTGAAAAAATATATAATATCTAAAGTGTTTTGAACTTTTTGAAACTCTGAATACCATTCTTAAAGGATTTTAAAGTTTATTTTTTAACGATTTTATAGATCTGGTCTGATTTCAAGAAGTTTGAAACTATAATTAACATAAACATAAGGTTTTTGAAAATAATATAATATGGTATAATAATATATGGAAGTAGTTTTTAAATAAGATTACCAACATAAATAGGCTTCTGAAGATGTTTTTTTCCAAAGGTTTTGAAGAATTCCTGATCCTATTCATGTATTTGAAAGGTTTTAAAGTTCAAGTTTTAAAGATTTCAAGAGGATTTCAGATTTCTAGAAGTAGATGATGAGTATACGATCCTTCAGCATATAGGATAAGTATAAGATACTTCTAAATAACCACAAAAAATCGTATATATTGGATCGTATATAATATCTTTTCTTAAAAAAAGTATTCTTAAAAGGTTTTGGAGCTTGGATTTTACAAATGTTTTTGATTTCTTTAAGTTTTAAAATGATATTACCACAAAAAATAGTTTTTTAAAATGTTTTCTTACAGATTTTGTACCATTATTAATAATATTTATATTTTTAAAAGGTTTTGAAAATAGTTTTTGAAGATTTGAAGAGAATTTATGATTTCTAGAAGTCTTAAGATATGATTTTCCAATAAAACCATATTTTTCGAAAGATTTAAAACCATTTCCAATTAAATATACATTTTTAAAAAGTTTTAAGAATGGGTTTTTAAAGATTTAAAGATAATTTTCATATCCAAAAGTCTCAAATAATGAAACTTAATGAGGTTCTTAAGAAGGTTAAGAGAGGTTCTTTGTATTTCAAAGCTGAAAATTAAAAAGAAACCCAAAAGCAATGTGAATTTTTCTAATTTATTAAATGATATTACATTTGCAGTAAAAAATATACACATTATATATAACTTTAAAGTTTAAAGTTTAAACAATTACAAGCTTGGTTGTATTTTTGTGATAAATCTTCAATCTTCAACCTACGATCTCGGCTACAAACATATATATATGCCCGCGATTCTTGTCTTTTCTCGATTTTGATCTCCGAGGGCATATAATTAAGCTAATTAATTAGTTTACGATCATAAATTAAAGGCTGGGGACTAAGGATCGGTTGGGGCTGAGGAAACACACACACACACACATACAATATATGCAAATATAGAGGATTCTCTCCAAGAGGGATGGTGGATGGTGGACCATCTAGAACATCTTCTTTTTCACCGCCGTGTAGCGTTCCATGTAGACATCGTAGCCGTCGAGGTCGGTGAACTGCTTGGACTGAAATAGATTGCCGTCCACGGCCAGATTACAGATTTTGGAGTCCTTGAGGATGCGCGGCGTGAAGGCGCTGGCCTGCAGGCAGTTCTCCTCGAGCCGCAGGGTCTTCAGCTTGGGACAGTCGGCCACATCCTCGGCGAGCGTCGAGATCTGGTTCTGGTTGAGGTTCAGCTCGGTCACATAGAGACCGCCCACCTCCGAGGGCACCTCGGTGATCCGGTTGCGCGACAGATCGAGGACGTCCAGCTGCTTCAGGCCGCAGAACATCGAGGGGAACTCCTTCAGCTGGTTGTTGCTCAGGTTGACGGTCTTCAAGTGGGTGCAGTTGGCCAGGGTCTTGGGCAGCCGCGTCAGCAGGTTGTCCATCAGCAGGAGCACCTCCAGCTTCACCAGCTCGCCGACCACTTCGTTCAGCTCCGCCAGCCGATTGCCGCTCAGGTTGAGGTGCTTCAGCAACGTCAGCTTGCCCAGTTCGTCGGGCACCCGTTCGAATCGATTCTCGGACAGATCCAGGGTCTTCAGTACGTTGGGATAGGCCTTCAGCTGGGGCGGGAACTCCTGCAGGCGCTGCAGCGATATCTTCAGTATGCCCGTCTTCTGGGCCGTCTCCAGGTGCTGTTTAATCTGCTTGTTGCCCATTTTTATGACACTCCCCTTGCCTGGTGGGTATTACGGATGGGTGTGGGTATCCTGGTCGATTATCCTGCTTGGTATATCCTTGCTTGTAGCCTGTAATGTATGATCGTATCCTTAGCTAGTCCAATTACATGCTAATTATCATGAATTGTTTAATTATTTACAATTAATTAATGTTTCAAAGAAGAAGAAGAAGCAGCTGATGACTCGAAATGTGACTATCGATAGTTTTGATAGCGCCATCTATGAGGCGATGATAAAAACATCGGTCGTAATTAAATAAAATCGTATAACAAAGTAGGCTTTTGTGAAAAGAAAAAATTGTAGCTGTCATTGAGAGTCTTCTTGATCTAACAACCAGTAATCTAAAAAAATTGCTGCTTTAAAAAAAAAATTATAAAGAAAAAAAAGCGTGATATATTGCGGTAACCTCTGGTATTCTTTTGAGTATTTCGATTTGCGCAATCTGGCAACACTGCTGACCACGCTGCCGCATAAATAGAATTAGCTTGCACGAAATTGTCGGTAAGTGGCAGATATTTGCAATTTATTTCACAACCGCCGAAAAATAGACACACGTGAGTTCCTAACACCGACCTGGGGTTCGTTTTTGCAGAGCGTCGTCGTCGCTGGCAAACAGGAACCGTTGACAGAGGGACTGAGGGCACAGGCATACCGCATACCGCAGGGCGATAGAAGAGACGCGTCGAAATTCGCAGAATCCGCTTCCGAAACTAGTTTCTAGCATTACAAGTCTCGAAAATTAACCAACAACAACATCATGCCTAACGATACTGTTGTAAAGGTCCAAGAATACAAGGACACGCTCATAAAAAAGGCGGAGCATTTGATTACCAAATGCTTCCCCGAGAAGATTGTCCAACTGAATGAACTGCTCGCCACATCCATGTTCAACGAGCGCAACTTCGATGAGGTGCACCAGGATCTGAACATACCGGCTTTGGCACCGGTTTTGGTCAAGAATCACTCTAACTCTGATGACGCTGACGGTGCTACCGATGACGGTGATCATCCGCCGACAAAGCGGGCTCGCAAGGATGTGCTGGTGTCCGGCCAGCCGGTGCTGGCACTGCCATCGGGTACGGTGCCCTGCAACAAGCCGCTCTGCGATATGATCAAGGTGGTGAAGCCTATAATCCGCAAGCTGGTGGAGGATTGTAAGTACACTCTTAAGTACCCTTCCAAAGAATAGTTATGATAGAAATCCTTTGACCTTTGACAGCCAATCTTTTAAAGATGTGGATCTCGTTTATGATTCCCAAGATTGAGGACGGCAACAACTTTGGCGTCTCCATCCAAGAGGACACTCTGGCCGAGATCCAGACCGTTGAGTCGGAGGCGGCTGCCTTCTTTGACCAAATCTCGCGTTACTTCTTGTCGCGCGCCAAGGTCGTCTCCAAGGTGGCCAAGTATCCGCACATCGATGACTATCGCCGCGCCGTCGTCGAGCTGGACGAGAAAGAGTACCTAAGTCTATGGCTGGTCGTCTGCGAGGTGCGCAATCGCTACTCTTCGCTCCACGACATAGTCATTAAGAATCTTGAGAAGCTCAAGAAACCCCGCTCCTCCAACACCGAGAGTCTATACTAGTTCTTCGCTTATCATTTGCTAAACTACCTCCTACCGCCTACACCTTATTTTTTTCAAACAGATACTACACCCCCAAATTTTTTTTTTTTTCATAACTTGTATTCCAAAACATTCATTTCAAAAACAAATCACACGCCTTTTTCCCGCGCGAAGAGACAGCAGAGATTTAAACACTAAAATCGAATTAATTAATTTTTGAGGAATCCTGATGAGAGACAGACATTTAAGCAATAGCGGCAAGGACGAGAAGAATTATTAACACACATTTGTACGTCTAGAGTTTAAAGTCGAGGGTTATGAAAAGAAAGGCAACAACAAAAAAAAAACAAGAATATGAATAGAATTACAAAAAACCGATACCGAAAGCTGTATAGATTCCACTAATAGCCGATAGCTATAAAAACAAACAAAATAAACAAGAAACATAAAAAACACGAATCAAAAATGTTGAATTAGAACCAGGGGCTAAAGGAGAAATGGCTTTCGAAATTCCAAGAGCTGGCGACCGATGACTCGATGTAAAAAAAAAAAAAGAAAACCATATGTAATAAATATGATGGCCCATGTGACCTTTCGGCAGAGTATTAATTGGTACAGTGTTTCATTAGCTTCCATTTTGCTTTGAAAAAGCGCGCCAAGCCTTTGCCGTTTTTCAACACTGCAACACGCTTGGGCTTCCAACATGTTCGATGTGGCGGCATTTTGGCGCCAAAACTGAAAAAATTCAAAAACTCTCCATTTCGTTTTAAAAAAAAGAATTGTATTTTTAAATAGATCAAAAGGAATAATTACTATTTACAGCTAGTACAGCTAGTTGTTGCACTTAAATAGAAAATCGTAATATTATTTACAACTAATTTAACTACGCCTTCCCACACAATACATACATACAATACATACAAAAAAAAAAAAAAAAGAAGAATAATGGATAAAATATTTTAACAATTTTTTCGGGTAAATCTGTTCAGTTTCTTAAGTTATGGGTGCCACAAAAAAAGTACATATGTAAGTATAGTGCTTTAACAAGTCATAACTCTTAATTAAGGTGTGCTAATACTTTTGCATTTTTAAAAAAATTTGTCCAGTTTTTTGTTTTGGATTATTATATAGTTATCCGATTCTATATCGAGGGAGGCACTCAAAAATGATTTTCTTTTCTTTTCCTGTTGGCAGTGTTCCAGTTTTCCAGTTTTCCAGTGTTTGTATGCTATATTCGGAATTATCGCGTCGATCTTAAGATTATGGTCTTAAGAGTTAAAACTAAATAGGTTTAAATATTTAATATTACTAAATAATATTATATATGACAAAGAACAGTTTTTTACACAGATTATCAACGTTTTGGGTTCTTGGCTTTAGATATATATATATATATAGACTTTCTAGACGATCTAGATTTATGATTTCAGGTCTTGATCCCTAACATCGACTATTTTTCTTTGTGGCAGTAGAAAGTTTCAAGAGATTTTTAAAAAATTGGAGATATATGGTATATAGGGATGTTACTATTTTCGAGAAGGTGGTTGCAGTTGGTTCGTCACCTACCTGAAGACCTTTAAAGCCCAACAGTACCGGGTATTTCTATTGAAATTCTATTAATATATATTTTTTTGGGTTTTTTTTATAGCTATAGCCGATGTTAGGAACTTGACCTTATCCGGCTTTGTAGTCCCCCCCCCCTTGCCCCCGGAGAAACAAAAGCCGGATACCCAAACCTCTCCGGATGCTCTCTCTTTAAGTAAACGAAATGGCACATTGAACCACAACCCACTTGATCCCCCTCCCCATCCGGATTCCGGATCACCGAATCACATGTGACCCCACCAGGCGGCACTGGCCTGGTAGTAGCCATCGTTGCCCCAACTGAGGATACTGATGGGTGGCGGTGGCGGTGTCAGCGATAGGACATCCACCTCCTCCTCATCCTCCACGCTGTTATAGTTGTTGTTGCTGTTGGTATGACGATGTGGAGCAACCGGATGACGTGATGGAAGCCGGAATGGACGACGACGCCGCTTGCGACGACGCACCAGATCCCAGCCGACGGTGCCCTCTTGTTAGAAAACGTTATGGGAGTTCTTGGGCGCCAGGAAGGGCTTCTCCTCGTTCATCTTCTCCAGGTTGCCGCTGAGCGTCGGATCTGTGGGTCGGATGCGCTTGAAGAAGCCGCACTTCCACAGCACATAGGTGAGCAGGGCCAGGACCAGGATGCCGCCGACGATCGCCAGGATGATGATCAGCCAGGGCAGGGAGGTGTCGCGCTGTTGGTTGCGCAGCTCCGGATAGGCTCGCGTTTCCACCTGAAAGGACAACCAATCGATGAGAGATCCCCTCCAGATCCTCTCCATCCCTCATCCTTACCTCGATGTTGTTGTGCTCCATGACCTCGACCCCGAAGTCCTCGGGTATTTGGGCACTCGCCGTGGAGATGATCCGCACACGATCCACCCGCGGATACTGACCCACCAGCGTGGAGTTCCAGAGCCGCGCCTTGACCACCACCTGGGCCTCGGAGCGGGCGGGCATGTTGTTGATGTCGCACTCGATCCGGACACACCGCGCCGTGCCCTTGTTGCAGTCCAGCTCGACGATGTCCTGCTTCTTGCCGTTGGAGTTGGTGGGGGAGGTGGATCCGCCCTCCGGATCGTACATCAGACGCTCCAGGCGCGTCACCCGCTCCAGGAAGCTGCGCTTCACGCGGTTCTGGGACTCGGACGAGTCGCTCTTCCCGCTGGAATAGTAGCTCTTCTGGGTGTGGATCGTGGTCTTGTTGTGCTGACTCCTCGGCCGTGGCGGCCACATCATCATCTGGGCGGGAGCTGTCAGGTAGTCGATGGACTCCCTCGATCCGCTGACCAGCTTCTGGGGATTCACGTACTCCTGCGCCACCGCGCACTCGCCGATGCCCACCTCGACGGTGGGGACCTGCTCCAAGTAGAGCAGGTACTGGTCCACGATGCCGCTCTGCAGGTCGTTGGGCAGCGACCACGGCCAGTGGATCACCATCCGGACCTTGGGCGCCGTCGAGGGACCCTCGTTGAAGATCGTGAAGCTGTGATGCACCTGCGTGCCCACATCGTCCATCGTCATCGGCCCAGATCGCTGCTCCACTTCGCTGGCCACTCCAATGGCGTTGGGGTTGGTGGCTCCCACCGGCGCCCCGGCACTGTAGAAGCTCTGCTCGGGTATCGCCCAGCCGCGGAAATGGAGCTTCGCCCGCCGCACCACCTTGATGTGGAGGACCTTCTCGGGCCTCTCCCGACCCACCAGTTTCGAGGTGGTATTGGCAAAGATGTGGAACTGCATGGACTTCTCGCTCGGCTCGAGGCCCTTGGGCTGGAATCGAATGGTCACGAAGGTGGTGGTGCCCCTCAGCATCGGATTGCCCAGGCTGCAGGCCACCAGGGTGGTGTTGAAGCTGTTGCAGGTGGCATTGGTCTATAAAGGATTTGGAGTTAGTTTGGGGGAATGGGGGATCCTTGAGGGGTGACTTACCGGTTTCTTGGTGGCCACGTAGGAGACACCCGCCTGGTGGGCAATAAAGAGCTGGGCTTCGTAGGCAGAGTCCGCCAGATTGCTGACATTGATCCTCACCTCCAGTTCCGTTTCATCCAGGATGAGGGTGTAGTCGGGTCCTACAAAGAAAATCATATAACCACCTGGTCATGGTGACAGTGACTTGGATCAGTGACTCACCAGCTTCCTGGGTAATATTCGGCTCGGCCCGTAGGACCAGGTTGCTCTCGCAAAGATCATCATCGCCGCAATCCTTCTGGAATGTTCCCTCGAAATCGATGTGTGCCTGGGTCTGGTCCAGGATGGGATTCAGACGTATCAAGGCCGACTTGGCTAGCGGCGGCTCCTCCAGGCTGTACTTCAGCCGGAAACGGACCGGGGTCTGGATATCCCTCGTATTCGCCTTGATGTATCCGGTGACCCGGTCGCAGGCCGTCCGGCCATCGGTCCGGACCCGAACCACCCGGCTGAAGACGTTGCTCCGCTTGTTGTCGCGATCGAAGAAGACCCGCGAGAATTTCTTGACATGATCGAAGGTCTCCGCCTCCACGTTGTAGGCCAGACGGAGCTCCTTGCTCTTCTCGTCGTAGGGATCGATGCTGCAGCAGGCCTCGAACGTGAAGCAGGTGAGATTGCTGGAGGTGTCGTTCCGGCAGCCCGGCTGATTCGGGTCCATGTTCTTCAGCTCGTCGCTCTTCACGCTCGTCTGGATGGAGATGATGGGCCGGGCCAGGAGCACCACCGTCGCCGACGAGTTGTACGCACCGATTACCAAGTCCGGATACGAGTTCCCATCCAAGTCAGTGTTGCCCGCAATGGAGATGCCGAACGTTCGGATCGGTTGGACGGAGGGAGTGGTTCCGCCCAGTTCCGAGGCCTGAATCCGCTGGGCGGGCTTCGAGTTCAGGCCCTGCCGGGAGCCCAGATAGATGTAGACCACGCCGTTGCCCTCGTAGGGCGCCCCCACGGCCACGTCCTCGCAGCTGTCCTTGTTCAGATCCCCCACGTTGGCCAGGGCCAGGCCGAACCGGCTCTCCAGCGTGCCGGTCAGCTTCAGGGTGTACTTCAGCGGCAGCGAGTCCTGGTCGTTCTGGTAGACGTAGACGGCTCCCCCCTCCGACTTGGTGAAGTACAGGGGCGCTGCCACCAGCAGATCCGGCCGCAGGTCCCCATTCACATCCGCAGTGGCCAGCGCGTAGCCGAAGCTGGAACCGAACTGCTCCCCGTCCAGGATCATGTGCTTCGGTATGGGATTCGTGTTCGAGGCATTAAAAATCACCACCTGGCCGTGGCCCATCGACCGCGGCGCTCCCGCCACGTAGGACATGCCGCCAAAGAAGCGCCCACCCGTCACCGACATGCCCAGGTAACTGTACTTGTCCACCGGGGACGTGGAGTCACTGTGGTCGCTGTAGTAGGTGGTCTTGTCCCGCTGCAGGTACTCCCCGCCCACCTGGGTCACCCAGATGGAGCCGCGCCACGTAAAGGGTCCGGGAGAGCCCAGAACCATGGTATCATCCTCCAGGAGAGCTGCCGAAGTGCCAGCCTGGCACAGGCCATAGTCCTCGTGTTGTCTGTGGGTGGGAGGATCAGAGGGAGGTGGTTTAACTTGGGGTTTAATATTAACAATTAAAGCTTTAAAATTTAGAATGTAGAATTTTTTAAGAAACCAAGTAGTCCTTGACCCTGAAATGTCAACCTAAAACCTATAAAGGGCCGGAACACAGCCCCCAGATCCTCACTCTTGCTCGATTGTTCATTGTGAAAACATCGAGGGAATTAATATTTTTTTCGAATTATTTCGAAATAAATAAATTTGAATTTTAAATTTGAATTTTAAAAATCAAATTTAAATATGGATTCCAACCAAGCTACTCGACGTCGCCGCTCGAGGGCAGCCGCCCCGTCCCGTGCCCCGCGTCGTGGTCGGGCCATTGAAGCCGGTGAGTATCTTTCGGTACCCAAGTGGCCACCGACCTGGATTATTATTTAATTTTTAAATTCAAAACTCAATCCCTTAGTGGCCGAAATGCCAGCAGTGGCACCCGTCCAGGAATGCTCCCGCATCTGGAGCTTCGTGAAGGACTTATTTTTGCTGACCCTGTCCGCACCAGTCTATTTCCAGGGCGTAAACGTCCTCGACAACGACTGGCTGGCCATTGGACTAGTGGTCCAAGTGCTACTCACTGTACTTAACATCATCTGCCGCTCGGCCACAATCAACATCATGAAGACCCTCACGAGTGCGGCTATTTTGGGGGCCTTTGCCACAATGGAGTTGAATGGTATGGTGGCCAGGAAACGGCATGGAAATTGCTACCTACCCACTACATATATATGCACGGCGCTTGTTAACATCGCAATGGTCATCGGGGCCCTGAGGCGCAAGAATCTTTAAATGTTTGTAGTTTTTTTTTCGTTATATCTCAAAATTCTCGGATGGAGCTCTCCCCGGAGGAACAGATTATCATTTCGGACACATCAAGACTCATCATCGTTTAGGACTGGCTTCAAAATTATCCATATTTACACTCTTGTTTTTTCAAAATTTGTTAGTTCTCTCTGTATAATCGCCTCTGGAATGAATCTCCAAAATAAATTAAATTTATGTTACTATGAAATTTTATTTCTTTTATTTTTTCTGAATTTTCAGGCAAAGGCTTTTCAAATTATTTATTTTTCCCGCCCAAATAGCCAGCACCATCTAGTGTTGCGAAACATCGAGTCTGGAAAGCTCTCGCGCATCCTTCCAGCTCGATCAACGCTCTCCAACACTTCATTTTCCGCCAGTCAGCCGCTCTGATTCTGATCTTTTTTCAAGTTTTCTCAAGTTTTTGCATTTTCTTTTGCATTTTTCTTAAATAATTTCTAAAAGAATATTGTGAAATAAATAATATTAAATGAAATAATATTAAATTTTCAAGTGAAAGTGACTAAGCCGGCCAAGCACGTGTTTTTTTTTGGGTTTTTTTTTCAAAAATTTAAAAAAGGAAAATATTTTCATTTTTCAAATTGTCATAAAATACTCTGCATATTTTCTATGCCTGTGAATATTTAATTCTGAATTTTATTTAATTTTATTAAATAAATTATTCAATTTTGATAATCGGCATGGGCTGCTCTCTCTCTCTCGCACGTGTTTTTCTGCCGTGCACCTTGCTGCGTGGGAGAGAGGCTCTCTCCGGATATCACTTTCGCCACAAAAGGAGGAGAGCGAATAGTGAGAGAGTAACAGTCTCAAAACAAATAACAGTAAAAGTAACATTACAAAAATATAAGTAAGTTTATTTTATTTATATTTTAAACTTATAAAAATTAGTTAAATTAAGTAACCTCCTCCTACAAAAAGTCAAGGACATTTCCACTGGGGGGGCACTAATAGATGACCCTGGTCAACAGCAAGAGGACCCTTTACGGTCGCCCGTATCTTGTCTAATCCCGCATGGACATTAATGGATGACCAGGGTCAACATGGCAGGATCTCCCCCTCCCCCTTGGCTCGGAATCGTGTTGGGACACGCGAGTTTCCTGCTGGATGAAAAATTGCATATCCCTAAATGATGACAGGCCTGTGGGTGCTTGTTTTTTTTGTTGTTTTTCTTACACCTGGAACTCCAACCGCTCCTTGATTTCGGTCATCGGTCATGTGGGTGCGCTCTCTCCCCTACACCGCTCTGCGTGGCATTTAAATAAATTAAAATTCACCAACAGGAACACGTAGGGTCATCGCATCGACGTCATCGGGGTCACACTTGACCACCGGACCACCGGGCCCATCCTGCATGCTAATTGGCCGAAAAGGCCACCCAACCCTAGTGGCCATTTAAAATGCGTGACAGATAATTCACCTTGACACTTTTTCTGACGTTTTTCTTTATTTTTTTCCTCAAGAACTGACCCTTGTCAACTTTTCGATCATTAAACTTGAAATATTTACGATGTGGGGGTGTAGTTTTTAATAAATTTTGATGGAAAATGATGGGAGACGGGAGGCGGGATGGGAGGCGTGGGGACTTTTACCTTTGAACTGCGCGACCTTTGCAGGGTTCGTAGACTTCTTCGAATTGCAAGTCGTTGGTGAGAAGATAGCACAGACCCTGGCCATATCGGTTCTCGCCTATAATGTACATATAGCGATGGGCGCAGACAAGGACCTAAATAAAAAAATATTAATAAAATATTTATAATTATAATTATATTATATAACCCACCTTGCCACCCACTCCATTGGGCTGTAGGGGATTCGATTGAACGGTAACGCCCATCCATTGGCCCTCTTTGATTTCGTCACTGGCGGGCGGTGAGAGGATCTCACTGTCGTAAGCTGCAGGAGTCCGGAAGTCGGAGCGGAGAGAGCGTGCAGTGGTGGTGCAGTAGACGGAGGCGGAGAGAGTGCAGAGAGAACAAGAGAGAGATACCAATGTTAGAAAATTGCCAAAAAAAAGAGGTCTACAATTGCAAGGTGATTTTGTGTGATTTCTCTGAGTGTATAATGTGTGTGTGTTTCTTCTAATGTGTATGTGTCAGCAACAACAACAACAGTAACAACAACAATAATAATAATAATAATAAAAATATATAACATCAACAACAACAATAATGGTAATCATATTTGTAATTAATAACTCGCGATAATAATTAATAATAATGTAAATAGAATGCATTATTTGAAACAAAAAATTAATCATTCACATAATCATTTACATAAATATATATATTTACAGTTATTTGTAGAGTATGAGTGGAATTTTGGGCAAGTTCTTCGGGTTTTTGAAAGCACCTACATGGCGTATGAGTAATATTTGAAGAAAAATGGCGCCCAAAGGATGATTTGCATTTTTTTTTTATTTTTTTTATTTTTGTATATGCTTATATGGTCTTAAATATGATGCGGTTTTCAACCTAACAAGGTCCACTCTAACTTTAAACTTGAAATGCAAATTGAAAAAAGAAAAACTAAAAACAATTCAATTATTTACAGCTGATTTTCTTCTTCTTTTTTTTCTAGCTGTTTTTGTTTTTGTTAAGAAAAGCAACAACAACTGCCTCAGAAATGTGTGAGAATGTTGTTGCATTTGTTTGGGGAACATGTGGCGGCATGTTGCACAAAAGAAAATAAATTGAGCAACAATAAGGGGTGGGGGGAGAAGAATTGTTGATTAAACGAAGCATGAAACGAAGCAAAAGAGCGCACATGGAAAACATGAAAGGAGGGGGGAGAAGGAGGAGAAAGCGCAATCGAGGGAGAGCCGAACGAAATTGATTTAGAATGCATTTTAAAGCATCAAAGTGTTGAAAAATGATAAATGATTATTACACGAAAGAGACAGGTGGAGAGAGAGTGGAGAGAGAGTAATCATAATTTTCTTCAGGTTTTTCATACAACAACAACAACAATAATAACGTTTTTTTTTTGGGCCTTGGGGCGTGGGCTGTTCTTGACGGGTTTGACGCGTTTTAAAACGCGCTCGGTTGTCGCGCCGACGCAGTGAAAGTCGCGCAGCTGGATAACAAGCCCTGCCCACCGCCCACTGTCTTTTAATAATTTCACCCAACCCACCCTCCGTCTCTCTTCCCATTTCACCTTTAATTTTATTTTTCGTCACTGACATTGTGTTTATTTTTGCAATTTTCAATACTGAAGGTAAAGCTAAATATATATAAAAAGGGGAAAAAATAGGGTTTTAGTAAATACCGAGAAAAACAACGACAACCCACTTTTCGCCCACTTTTCTCATCCGCCCGAAAAAAATTCCGTACTATTTACGCTCAAGAATTTGCATATGTGCTGTATTTTTTACAGTTTGCAGTTATTTTTATGCCCCAGCCAACATTTGTTTTTGTTTTTTTGTCGAGCTGCTTATTGTACACTGAGAAAAAGAGGTATTGACTCTAAAAATATAACTAGATTCTAGATTTGTGAGCGTTCTTAGCTTTTAGAAAAATGCTTAGCAATTCCCATTAATTTTTTTTCAGTTATTTTCCAACACTAGTTTATGGTTTTGGTATTTTTTTTTTTTATGTCCTCATAGTTTTAGAAAATTTGTCACGTTCTAGGGCGGCGCCGTTTGCCACAGACTTCTTCTATATTTTTATACCCTTGCAGAGGGTATTATAATTTTGTCCAAAAGTGTGCAACGCAGTGAAGGAGACATCTCCGACCCTATAAAGTATATATATTCTTGATCAGAATCACCTCCTGAGTTGATATGAGCATGTCCGTCTGTCCGTCTGTCTGTTTCTACGCAAACTAGTCTCTCAGTTTTAAAGCTATCGTCTTGAAACTTTGCACACACCCTTCTTTCCTTTGCACGCAGTATATAAGTCGGAACGGCCCGGATCGGCCGACTATATCCTATAGCTGCCATATAACTGATTGATCGGAAATGGTATAACTTTGGTATTTTTAGAGTTAGAGAGTTTAAATTTTAGGTGAGAGCTATTTTTGGCAAAATAATACGACATGCCAAATTTCATAAGGATCGGCCGACTATATCCTATAGCTGTCATATAACTGAACGATCGGAAATGGTATTTAATAGAAATATCAACTTTCGTATTTTTGAAGATAGAAGCTTGGGACTTTTTTTAGATTTTGTATTGTAATAAATTGGAGTATATATTCCTATTCCCATAAGGATCGGCCAACTATATCCGATGTTTGCGATATATATCCGGTTTTAACTGCAAGGGTATATAAACTTCGGCTCCGCCCGAAGTTAGCTTTCCTTTCTTGTTTTTTATATTTTTTTTTGGATTTTTTTTTTTTTTAACCGCTACGCTCTGATTGCCAAAAGAAAAGAAGAAGCAGAAGAACTGGAGGAAGAAGTTGCAGAAGAAGCAAAGGCTGAAGAATTAGCAGGAGAATGAGAAGACTCGGGCTGAAGAAACCCGGTCAGAGTGGCACAACCAACAACAACAAATCTACAAGACGACCCAGTTGCATGCTACATGTGGCATTGCATGGCTGCGGGCTCTTTTTTTGTTGGTGGGCCCAGGGGGAGGAGGAGGAGGGCCCAGGGGGGTAATGTACACCCAACAGGGCAAAAGTGCAAATGAATTTACATACGAGTGGGGTTTTTTGAAAGGGTAACGAAGTTGGGAATACCCTAGGATAGGGGTTTCTTTTGAAAAATTAATGTTTTTTTGGTTAAAATCTAGAGTTTGAACTCTTTTTTAATCAAAAATATCTTTTTAATATTTTGATTTTGGTTTGAAAATATTTTTAACATTTTTTTGAAAAGTTTTCGTAGATTTTTTAAAATTTTAAAGTCATTTTTTGCTCAAGTTTCAACTTTAAAGAATAAGATTTCTGTTTTTTAAGCTTTATATTTGTAAGAAAGTGGATATTTTTTGATGAAATCTAGAGTTTGAGACTTTTTTAATAAAAAAATACTTCATTTTTGTATGGAAAAATATTTATTTTGAATTTTTAAAATTTTTCTTGTAATTTTGCAACGTTTTTTACATGTTTTTTTAACTAATAATCTGGGTTTTTTAAGTTTCAGTCTTTATATCTCAAGATTCTTTGTATATTGTGAATATTCAAGAAAGAACTACATACTATAATCTTCAAAAAATCAAGAGGTAAGTGACTTGAAAGTATTATATAACATATATTTTATATACATACATAAAATATTATATTAGTGTGATAACCCTAAATTATAAGTATTTTATCCCAAGCTATCTGATCTATAAATCATATGTATACATCTTTAAAAAAATTACACCCTTTATGATTTTTTGAAAAAAGTAGAGTATTATAATCGCCTCAGCTGTGAGAAGTTTATATAATTAGTGCTAAATGAGTCGCCAATTGGAGCCGCCGAAAATGTGTAGCCCGTTTTGGGTCTTATGGGGTTTACTTGGGCCCCAGCCGCCCCTCGTTTTTTCGGTATGGCATTCCAAGAATAATCCAGTGAGACTTTTTAAAGGAAATGGCCAACATATGACGCCGATAATAAAGTTGTTGGCGGCAACCAAGCGTTTAGGGCATTTTTTTTTTTTTGAAAATAATCAGCAAATGAGGCGATTATGTTAACAAATGATCGGATAACCTAAAAATAATTTCAGGTCACTGGAAAAATGATTTCTTAACATTTTCTAACTTAAAATATATAGTAATTAAGTCTATAAAGTGCGCGCATGCGTGACTGTTAATTATTAAGAAATTATTGAAAGCCAAGGTTAAGCAAAACATTCAGTGATTGCGGATATATAATAAATATTTCTTTTTATACAAATATGTGCAAGCGAGTGGCGATCGAATATATATATAGAATGGGTGCTCTGAATTTGAAAATAATGTTTTAATCGAAAAAACAAGCGCAAACCAAATAAGTTATGGAATACTGATTACTGATTACTGATTTTGGCAAACTGGTTAACAAAATATATATGGCATATATATATGTAGGTAAATACATATATAGAGAGATGTACAGATCGAGTACTGAATGGAAAGAAAAACGGTGGTGTTAGCGGTTGCAATGAGATGCGCGATATACCCGGATATATGGGCTTAATTGTTTTTATTTTTTATTTTTTAGTGTTTTTTAGTTGAATATCTGATTCGGTTTTTGTGGGCAAGACAACAATTAAAGCACCCAAAACCACTTACTCTTAGTTATCTCATAAACTCCGCTCGATGCTAAGTGATTCGTTGTTTCGAAAATATCGAAAAGAATTCAGTGTCAGTAATATATAATATATATATATTTTTTTTATTTTGGGGTTAGGGTTTTGTTCAGGTTGAAGGATCACGAAAATGAGTTTCCCAGTTATGCGCACCAATTACGAATTTCGATTAATTTTGTTCGTTGGCAGAATCAAAATTAAATATATATATATAGTGGATATATAAATGGGGGAGAGAACGAAATAAAAACGGAAAAAAATAAGAAAGAAAAAGAGAAAGAATAATTAAAAATCAAATATCGATATTGTGGTTTAGATATACTATATATTAATATATATGTTTGATATAATCGCTAAAATGCTAGAACAAAATGTGGATATCTATACAGTGGGATATATTGGAAGCAAGATTTTCATAGTTTTTTTAAATTTATCGATAAAATCGATGAAACGATTATTGTAAATCGTTTCACTGATTTTTCGATCAGCATTCTCGTCCTACTTAAAGCTACGAAAATTAAAAACTTATTCTCGATTATGTTAGACACTTTTAGTCACAGTTCTTTGTACAGAATTGCACAGTCGTTTATGTACAGTTTCCAAGGCTTGATTCAACTCTGATGTATCGTTTATCGGTTAGAGATGGCAAGATGTCCGATAACAGCCGATTAATTACTGGGTAGCAGGATTATATCTTACTCTTTTGGGGTTTTGGAAGCATGACCGGACAAACTACAAAAATAAAAATAGGATTCTTCTTTCGGGACCTAAGGATTCTTTAATTAAACTAATAACCTTCACCAAAATAAATAAAAAAAGGATAAAATAGTTATAGGCTTTAGGTTGGAGGGCATACAAGTACCAAAAGCTGGGTTAGAAGTTATTGACTGGATCTGGGTTTTATATACGTAAGCTAGGGGCTATATTTTTGTCGAAATAATAATAAAAATATTTAAAATAAACTTAAAAGCCTGGCTGCTTAATTTAATAATTTTTTATAAAAAAAATCCTAAGATTTAAAGCTGAAACTTACAACGCCTGCCATCGGTGATAACTTGGTCACAATCATCGAGGCTTTGGGTTATCGGACATCGCCAGAGGGCGCCAGAGTGCGAGGTGTTTGGTTGCCGATTTTGATCCAAGGGGGCGCCAACAAGAACCCTAAAAGAGAATAGAGATTTAAATTATAGTTTTTTTTATAAACATTTAAAAAATTAAGCTCTAATTCTGATTCAAGTTCTCAGACTCCCGAGTCTGAATGGTTCAATGCACTTAACTTGAGTTGTCGGTGGCGTCTGTTTGGGTTTCTTTTGTTTTTTTTTTGGTATTTTTTTTTTGTATTTTTGGGGCTTGGCTCTGCCAAAATGTAATTACTTGAGGGGATAAGGCGATAAACGTGTGCAGTGGCGTTGTCTGGGCGCGTCTGCACGAAAGATGTGACTAATGAGCTTAAAGCGAATCAAGGAGCAGCCAAAAAAATATACCAAAGGGTTAAGGTATACAGATTTTTGATAATTTTTGGGCTTTATTTGATAAATAAAAGTTAGGAAAAAATTACCAAAAAAATTAGGTCTCTTTTTGAAAGAAATCTCTTAAGACTAAGGCTTATTTTTTGGAATATTTTTTGGGCTTAAGGCTTTAAAACTATTAAAAAAAATAGGGTTAATAACAGATATTTAAAAACTACAAATAGTCTAAAAATATCTTCAAAATATTGAGTCTAAAAGTTGAATAAAAAATATATTAAAAATTCTCCTAATTACTTGGTTTTTTTATTAAAAAAAGAAGCCTGTAGTTGGCTTACAAAAAACATACTAAATGCTTGCCAAAAAAGGCGTGGCCTTAGGGGCTAAACATTTTAACAAAAAAATAAAAAAAAAAATAAGAAAAAGCTACGAAAAAAAATGCAAGTCTCACCCACTCAGGCACGTTTGGTCGCTTAACGTGTTTAACATGAATGTTCATTATCCTGCAGCCGTAAGTTTTGGCTATAACCATAACCAACAGTAACAACAACAACAACAACCAACAACAACAACCAACAACAACAACTGTTTGCAACATCTGCGACAGCAACAAAAGGCAATTGCATGTACGACAACCGCGAAACACGAATGCGAGGAGGAGTGGGTTTATGGCGGCCATTAAGTGGCACCTACACAACCCACACACACCTAAGAAGGTACACAGATACACACAGGGACATATAAATACACTGAAAAAAAGGTAGATACAAAAAAAAACCTCAAAAAAGATGCCAAAAACTAAAGCATAAGATTCAAGAAGATGAAAGAGACATTTTTTAGGGAATTTTAAGAAAAAAAAGCTTAAAAAAATATTAAAAAAATATATTAAATATATTGGTTAATTTTTCTCAGTGCTTTTAAGGCCTTACCGAACACTGAAAGGCTAAAAATCGAAAATAAAAGAAAATAAAAAAGTGGCCGAAAGGCAAAAACTGGTGGCCAAATTGCTGAAAAGCGATGGGGTTAGGGCAAGGGGCTGAGGGGGGTCTTAGGGTGGCATGGGTGTGGGTGTGGGTGGTGGGGCAGGTAGGGGTACTGGTGTTCAGAGTTATCGCTTTTGTCGCCTCAAAATTGACACATTCCAAGGGGTATTATTTTTAAGAGATTTTTTTTTAACAGATTTGTGTTTAAGCTTTAAAGCAAGTGATTAACTAATCTAAAGGCCTTAAGCTAAGTCTTGGTAAGAACCTGTTTGGTTAAAGCCCTACTTCCAGCCACCAATTAAATCCCAAAAACTAGATCTTTTTAGTCTTTAAGGTCATTAGCGTTGACACTCGGGATTGCAACAGATTTCCGAGTTGAAACCTGACCTGACCCTGCCCCTGCCCCTTTTTTATGGCCCAGTCTAGTCACTTTTGACCTGGTCTATACAAGTCACACTGCTGAGGTTGATCATTTAACAGGTGCCTGCAGGTGAGAAATAGAAACTTTCGGGTCGAGAAACCAACATCCCGACAAAGTCACATAAATCTGGCCGTAAATCTTTTGACATGGCCCAAAGTCCATAAAACTTCCTTAATGATCTCCTCCAGCTGGGAATCAGAATCAGACTAGAGGGTGGAGAAGACTCTGGAGAGAGTTCTTCTAGTCTTTTATGGCACTTGCCACTTAGCTTATCAATTAGCAGGGCCTTTTCTTCCAGTGCATGGAACTGCTCCACTTGATGGTGTTCTCGCGTGCAATTAAAATCCGATGACGCCGAACTTTCAGATCTTTTTTTGTTATTTTTCTGGTGGTGGATATAGCCCTGCACTATATAGACGACGACGACGACGATGGCTTAGAATGCATTTAATTAAATTTGAACATTAATTGCCGCTTTAAGGCGACGGGCGCGTGTCGCCTCAATTGCTCTTCTCGGGGGGAGTGGGAAGAAACCCCTTTCTCGAGTGCCAGCCCGCAGCTCAAGAGTCTCTTGGGAGAATTTGATTGTTTGATTCAGAAGAGGAGGGAGAATTTAATAAAAAAAAATTTTAGAGGATAATTTTTAAGTAAGAGAGTAGAGACTTGTATTAGTAATTCTTGATTTAAAATAGTTTTCCTAAAAGCTAAGAACCCCTTATAACCAATTTGTTCTTCCATTTAATTTTGGATATTATCACCCAATCTTATTTTTGGTTCTCCCCCAACCCCAACCCCAACCCTTTTTTTTCGGAGGAAACTTCCCCCAAGAATTGTCAGTACTTTGTTGTCTGGCAGCTGTATTTGTCTTCCCATTCCCATTCTTCTCCGGCGGAGACTCGTTTCTGTTTGTGTATCTTATTAGTCATGATTATCACAAGTGTTTCCAAGTGGCACCCCAATATTTCCCCCCTTTTTTTTCGGTTCAGCATCGGTACTTTATTTATTATCATTTGTCTGCCAGCCACAAATATTTCTTTCGTGGTGACCCCGACGCCACGGGTCACCATTCCGGTGCATATTTTGGGCTACTCCCCAGGAGTATTGGGGAGTATGGCTCATCGGTAATGTATATATCTCTTTCCGGTTTCAAGAAGCCTTTCCCATTTCGTATTTGCTTATATTTTATTAGTATTTTTTAGCTGGAAACTTACGGCTGTGACGCAAGTGCGATAAGATGGGAAGGTTGTTGCATAAATAAAAGAGGGTTTTTTTTATAGAATTTTAATGGTGTTATTAACATACTCTATAAATTATAAAATTAAGAATAAGACATAGTATTTTACTATATTTCTTGGTGATATTTATAAAGGTTTCTGTTCTAGAGGTTCTAAATCTATAATTTAGTTATTATATCTCTCGGATGGACATAAAAGTAGGTTTACTTCTTGGAGAATCTATAGAGAAAATACTCTTTCTAAATACTCCTTTATTATATTGAGAGTTTTGGGATAGAAATAGGGTTACTTCTCTTCTTAAAAATCTATATTAAAAATACTATATCTCTGATATTATATCTCTGATATTATTATATCTCTAGATTTTCAAGATATCTTTAAGGTAGAGATGGAAATACTTCGTGTATATAAGCTGAGATACTTTCCAAATACTCTATAGTTTTCTTAAGATTTTTAAGATAGTTTCTTCTATAAAAGATCTCTACCAGATAAAATAAATACTATATATCTGAGATAGAAATAAAAGTAGAGATACTACTTATAAGAAGATTGAGAAGATTATACTGTTGTCTATAATTTTATGAAAAAGTAACTCTATTTTCAAGATATCTTAAGGATATAGATGAAAATGGATGATAGTACTTCCTATATAGAGAATCTCTATAGAGATTAGAGATCTATTAATCCCTATATAGAGATCTCCATCACTCCCTCAAAACCCTATTATAGAGAATGTAAATGAAGAGTGTCTTTTTCTAAGAAAGTGAATAATTTTTTTGGTGATGTATCCACGAGATATCTCCTGTCATGTGACCATATTTAAATAGCTTGTTTGCTTTACTATTTCAGGTGATTTCGGGCAGTGTATTTACTATCTGGCACCTTTGGTATTTGCCCAGAGGTGAGTGTGCTGATTATTATTTGGCTGAGGTGTCGCCAGGTGATGTTGCTTAATTATGCCCCCGGGCCAATCGGGGTTAGTCACGTCTCTCCACTCTACACACTCTCTTTTATTATTATACCTTTTATAACATCGATTTAATATTTTGTTTGTTCCTTCACGGAAATCAGCAGTGAGCTGGATGTGGTGAGGGGATGCGTGTTTCGCAGGATACTTCCTGCTGGGCCAGGATGAAGTTATCTAGGAAGGGGCAACGGATGCAGATGAGGGCGAGGGCGAGGGCATTTTCTACCTGAAACTCTACCTCTCTTCTCAGCCTTGTTACCTGTCCGATCGAATGCAAAGATAGCTAAAGGCCCAAGGCCCTCCCTACCTGCAGCTGTCGTGAAGGAAATACCTCCTTTTGCGTCAAATTGGAATGCGATTGTTGGGCTCTATAGCTCTGATGTTAAACCGACAGCCACAGTTCGGTTGGCATTCCGAAATCAAATTAGCCATACAGTGGACACTCCAATAGTGGCCACAGAAGCCAATTGCCTAATTGAATTTGCGCATTAAGTCGACACTCAGGCGATGACGATTGTCACTCAAAGAAATACAAGCCCCCAAGCCCCCAGCCCAGTTCTACCCACGGACCCAATGTCAAAGTCATCCATCAACGAGTGGGGGTTATTATTGGGAGGGGGGGATTATAGGCCTTAATGCTATGGAGATGCAGAAAGCATCTATCATTGAAAGGGGATTGCTTCCAAATATGTGATTATATGGATAAGGTAGGAGGAGGTATTTCTTCAAAAATATTTCATAACTTTTGGGTTTTTATTAGTATTATAGTCATCTTTATAGAGTTTCTTATATAGAGTATCTTTAAAAGTAAAGATATTATGCTTATTAAGGCATTTTTCTAACAAATATCTTTTATAATTCTTACAAATCCCCAAGTATATACATATATTTTCATTATAATTATCATAAATACTTAAGTATACTATACTATAAACAAAATCCCGCAACTCCAGAGATTTCTAATAATTCTCTCTCGAACTCTTTGAAGAATCTCTCCCCAAGAACCTATCTTTCAACACTTCCAGAACCATTCTCAAATCAAATTGGATGTGATCGGATCTGACCACTTTTGATTAGATCCCCCGACTCGACCCGTAACCTAAGACAACCCAACCCAAGACCCAAGAACTCAAAACCCAATAACCCGAGAGATTTGTCACTTGAAGAAATACAAAATACATCCGACAGCCGTCAGTCTTCAGGTTAAGGTGGAAGTAGGGGGGGGGTACGAGTATGTCAACAATATAAAATATACATATATATATTTTTTTTTTGTTGGATTTCATGTCTCAGAGACCGCTCTTCAAAATTCAAGACGGGCAGTCGGCGAATGCGCATAATTTGATGGGATTTTGGTTAAGTCATCCCTCCCCCAGCCCCCCTAAAATCAGAGGTTTGTGGGCGTGGCAGTGTCAAGGTGTCGCCATGACGCGATTGTCCAACAGACACGTTAAAGATTTCAGTTCCGAAATGAAGTCATGCCTGAAATGGTGTGTCGCATGTCCCTTAAGGCTGTTTACTAATATTTTTTCTTTATTTTTTTTGATTATTTAATAGGCTGTTAATCATTTTCTGGTTATAGATATCGACTGCCATTAGTCCGCGGACATCCGTGGATGTTTCAATTTGCACAGAAACCAAAAGAAAAGAAACTAAAGCCAAATCGGTAGCCAAAAGCCATAATGGTAGGCCGGCACGCGTTTCCGTCGATGGGTCCATTAAATGGCAAACAAAAAAAAAGACAAAAAATATATAAAAAAATCCATAGATATATATAGAAAAAAAAGCTATATTTCAAGGAAGTGGGAATAGGCCGCCTCTCAATGGCGCCGCCTTCGAAAAGTGTCTGAAGCTTCCGGAAAAATCAAGAGGAAAACTATTTGGGTCACAAGTAGCTTTGAAACTTAAGGCCTTAGGCCTTTTTGAATTAAAACCTTAATTAAAATATAGGCTAAGGGCATTATGCTGTTTGTTTTTAAAAGCAAACTACGCATTTTTTTTTTCTTCCGGATGACCCAACCCTGCTCTACATTCCTCGATTGGGTCATCGCTCACGGCTCGTTAATTTGGCCAACCGAATGGGAAATTGATACAGGAAATGCACTCAAAAATTAGGTATAGTATAGTCCCCCCCTCATTTTTTTTGCTTGGGCGTTGTATTAGCCGATAAGTCTGCCCCCGAAAATAAAAAAACCAGCCTATACCTCGCCTCGTTTGCAGCTGTGTGCAGCTCTGATTAATTGTGGGTCAAAAAAAAGAAGAAAAAAAAGTCCAAATGCCACTCTATATAGTAGTATCCAACGATCTACATATTATATATATATATGCGACGGTGGCCAGTGGAGCGATAAATTGACGCGGTAGCCCGGTTAACCGCTAACCGATCCAAGCCACCAAGCCAACAAAACCATCAACCCACCATCAGTGCCATCGATCTATAAAGGTCACTGAGAAAAAAAATTTAACAAAATATATGATATATGATATATGATAGTTGGTGTTATTGTAATACATCACTTTCTAGAGTTTCAGCTGGATTGGACTAAAGATGATCCAGTTATGAGGTTGTAAACTTTTTATTCCTAAAATTATTTCCTCTCCAAGATAATTTTTAAAAACTATTTATTTATTTTTCTCAGTGCATTTGATCCAAGTTGGAACGTAACCCAAGTAGCCAGAGAGGCAATTGGCCCGCGGCTTTGCAGCTTATCGCTTTTTTGTATTTTGGCTGGTTTTGTTGGGAAAGCGCGGCCCAGCGGTTTCATTTCCATTTCCACCACGGCTCACTGCTGACTGCCCATTTCCCAAGCCATTTTCCCCCCTCCACACTCCCCACTCCCCCTCTGCCTCTGCCCATTATGAAAATTGATGGCAAGGTCAAGCGTTTGGATCAGCATTCGGAAATTTGTCTCTGGCAAGAGGCGCATGCGCAGCCTCTGGGGGCTTACAGTGAATACTCACTAAAAGGAATATTTTTTTTTATTTTTTGATATTTATTCTTATAACTATTCTTCTTTTTTTTAAGTAAATAGCTTAAAATCTTCTAATTAGTGGTTGATACTCTTTATAGAGTCTTCACTGTACTGGATACTCCCCCTTGGTTTCTGACTTTTGCCTTTTTGTCTCATAAATTGTTTGAAAAACAAATTGTGGAGATCAAATGCTGGAAAAAGGGGGACAATTTTGGGGGTTTTGTCGGCTAGTTGGTTGATTAATTCGATTAACTGAACGATAAATATCGTTTGTCGATTAATGACAGTCTCGCCATTAATATCGGCACAGTTTAGAGGAAATAAGTTAAATAGATTAGCCATTAACCATCTTGGTTGTAAGGTGATTAAAAAAAAAGTGTTGATTAGATAGGGATCTAGATTTAGATTAAGAGGATTATCTCTAATTTTGTATTAGTTCCCAGAGAGGGTACTATAGAACCGATTAAAATAATAGGATAATTCGATTCGATAATATTATCGATCATTCAATCAAGTACTTGGAAATTAAACATTTTTTAAATATTTTTTCATGCAAGTAAGTTTCTGAATAATCGATAATTATAAGTTGCAAGTGTGCTTGTCAATAATCTTTCGATTTTTTAGATCGGAAATATTTTTGGTACTATAGAACCAATGAATATAATTGAATTATGATAATAAATATTGTTTTTTTTGGTTATTTAGTGATTAATCATTTTTTAAGCTATTTTTCCTGCTTATAAGTTACTACACAATCGATAAATATCGTTTTTAATTGAGCAAATCGATAATATTTCGATTATTTCGATTATTTATTAAATATTTTTACTAAATACTACTTTCTACCTCTCTATACCTGACTTTAGTTGAATATTTCTTGTGTCTTACGATGACATGGCGACAATAAAAGCGTTAACACGCCTCTCCTATTAAAAAATATAAAAAAAAGGGACAAGGCATTGGCATATTTAAACATAATTTCGTTTTTTATGATCCTTTCATGACAAAGACGAAGCCGCGCCATAAAAAATCTAAAAAATATATATCCAGAAAAAGGAAAAGAAAATAAAAAAGAGAAGAGAGGAGAAGAAGGCTTGGGGACAATGACAAGGTGAATAAAATCGGAGGATAAAATAGTGGTGGCTATGGCTAGGGAGGAGGAGAATTAAGGGGTATGGGGGGGTCAGGGAAAGGAAAAGTGAAGAGGGAAGTGCCGGCACAGGTAAAGGTAAACAAAACAGTTCAAAAAGAGCCAGGTAAATTACAAAAACAGCAACAGATGAGTCTCAGGAATCCGCCGAGCACGAAAGGCGGGCAAAGGAATACGGCCACTGAGAGAAAAGTATAGGAGTTTATAGAAAAAATAATATTGTTTATTTTTTAGTTTAAATTAAAGTTAGATTTGTATAGTTTTTATTAGGAATTTGTAGATTTTAAAAAGTAAACTTCAAGGCAAGTCAACTTCAAGTCAAAGAAGGGTATTCTAAAGAATATTTTCTAAAGATTTTCGAACCCGAACTTGGGTTCTTGGAGGCCTTTTTCTAAAGTTAATATTTAAAACAAGGAATAAATAGGATAATCTGCTTTATAGTATTATTTATAATAATGAGAGAAGAATACCTAAGAAATAAAAAGTCTTTTGGGAGATTCTTACAAGATTCTTTAAAAGAAAGTCTAGAAAAATCTTAAAATATTATAAAATAAGAGAATATATTTTTCAAAGAGTTTCGAACCCAAACCCTAAGGTTCTTTGAAGCCTTTTTTAAATATTAAATTTATTAAGGAATAAATAGGGTAATCTGCTTAATAATATTATTTAAAATAATGAGAGAATCTCTTTTGGGAGATTCTTACAAGATTCTTAAAAAGAAAGTCTGAAAATAAAACTTGAAATAAAATTAGAGAATATATTTTTCAAAGAGTTTCGAACTTGGGTCTCAAAATAATTAGGAGAAGGTCTTTAAGAGGGTACCCAAATATACTAGGGGTTACTCCAATTCTTGAACAATAGTTTTTAGTTCCTAATTTTTTAATATGATAAGAAAAACATTATTTTAAAAAAATCCCTAAACCATATATAGGGTATGTTCGATACAATTTCTCTCAGTGGAAGGATCAAGAAAAGAAACGTGCGCATAAATAAACCGAATCCCTGGGAAAGCGAGTGCGAGGGAGATGGCTGCAACTGGGGGGCCGATCCCCCTCCCCCCCTCCCCGCGACTCGTCTTCTTCATAATTTAGTGTTGTTTTTGTCTGGTTTTTGAATTTGTATTTGAAATGAATTGTGAGACAGAGACAGCCAGAGAGGGGGGGACCTCCACCACCGCCGCCGGCTGACATGAGCGGCCACACACGGTGACTCTTTGAGTTGGTAGAAGGGGGGTGGGGGTGGATGGATGGGGGGGATAGGGGGAATAGAAGGGGATGCAGGCGGTTAAGCGGGGGCGTGTCTCCAAAAACAGGGGAGGTTCGGGAGGTGGCGATAAGGAGCAGACATTGTAACCCATTTGACATACTTTTTGTTGCTGCAGACAGTAGAGCTTCAATAAAGGGGATATTTGAGAGAAAAGACTATACAAATAAAATTAAAAAAAAACTTAATTAAAATTAAAAGACAATTAAAATTACTTCCAAAAATTATTTAAAACAAAGAAAGAAAATCACTTTTAGCCACACACTACTGTAGAATATATGTATATATTTTTTGTTACAGTACCCACCCTATGGTATTACCTAATATCTCGGCGATAAGATAACCGATATATTAGAAGCTTTATAGGCCTGATCGATGGCCTGTTATCGCTGTAATCGTCATTGAAAGTTCTACATAATATGCTATAGTATATAGATATAGTACAGTATATATATACATGGGATTTTGTGTCGCTGGGAGAGGGTTACCCTACTACTAAGCATGCGGGCTGTAAGTCGTATAAATTTTAATTATGTCACCATAAACTAAAATGAAAACGACCCGGCCCATGAGGAACACACCCCGTACACCCCCAACTCTAGACCTCAAAATAAAAAAAAAAAACATTATACAAATTTTTGCGTGCTTTGCGTTTTTTATGATTTTTTTTCTGTTTCTTGCTTGTCTAGTGTTTCATTTTAATTTTTTTTTTTGCTGATTTTTTTCTCTCTGTGTGTATTGTTGTTGGTGCTTTGGTTTTTTTTTTTTTTTTGGTGGTGTGCGCATAAAATTTGCATAAATTACATGCGACGACAGAGACAAGTAAATTCACTTTGAAGGCCCCCATACCCTCAGCCCACCATGCCTCCATGCCACCCAACACCGCCCCTCGCTTTGTGCCACAACATTTGCTTTATTTTTGTCACATTCGGCGGCAAGTTTTCGGGCCATTATGTTAATGAGTTTTAATTGAAGACTCCGCCAATATGAACATTTTATT
Source organism: Drosophila bipectinata (assembly GCF_030179905.1). Lineage (NCBI taxonomy): Eukaryota > Metazoa > Arthropoda > Insecta > Diptera > Drosophilidae > Drosophila > Drosophila bipectinata. The sequence goes on along the minus strand of NC_091734.1, from coordinate 705,215 downwards.
TATGACTCTGACTCTCCATTGTTTGCATTTTGAAAATATTTTTAATTTCATTTTCAAGAGCGGGTGGTGACGTGGTTGTTGGTCGCTAATATTCCAACTAACTGGGTCTATTGTGTTTCCATTTAAATGGTTTCTCGAAACACTTTATTTGGGCGGGAAAACTGCACCACGTTGGGGACTACTATATGTGCCTGAGGGGAGACCTCTTTCAGGGTCCCACAGTCCAACTTTCAGTACCCTTCGGGTTAAGGTTTATTTCTCTCGAGGGAACAATTAACACCTCAGCTTATCAGCTTGTTTTTATGGCTTTCTTTTATTGTTTCGACGGCCCAAGAACTTGTTCAGGTCCCAGAGGTCGTTTCAAGAAATTTAAATCGAAAGAAATCCGCATTTCAGGACAATTCTCATCCGATTCTCAAGCGGAGAGCCCCGAAAATGGGGTTTTTCCCTATAGGGCCCACTGCGATAGCTATATCTTCTCCAATTCTCATCCGATTCTCAAGCGGAGTACCTTAAACGATTTCTATATCGATTCTCCACGATTCTGCATCAAAATCCTGAGACGAAATATTTTTCAGATTTTTTTCCCATTTTTCCTGATGGATCCCCTGAAAATGGGGTTTTTCCCTATAGGGCCCACTGCGATGGCTATATCTTCCCCAATTTCTATCCGATTCTCAAGCGGAGTGTTTTAAACGATTTCTATATCGATTCTCCACGATTCTGCATCAAAATCCTGAGACGAAATATTTTTCAGATTTTTTTCCCATTTTTCCTGATGGATCCCCTGAAAATGGGGTTTTTCCCTATAGGGCCCACTGCGATGGCTATATCTTCCTCAATTCTTATCCGATTCGGAAGCGGAGTGTTTTAAACGATTTCTATATCGATTCTCCACCATTCTGAATCAAAATCCTGAGACGAAATATTTTTCAGATTTTTTTCCCATTTTTCCTGATGGATCCCCTGAAAATGGGGTTTTTCCCTATAGGGCCCACTGCGATGGCTATATCTTCCTCAATTCTTATCCGATTCGGAAGCGGAGTGTTTTAAACGATTTCTATATCGATTCTCCACCATTCTGAATCAAAATCCTGAGACGAAATATTTTTCAGATTTTTTTCCCATTTTTCCTGATGGATCCCCTGAAAATGGGGTTTTTCCCTATAGGGCCCAGTACGAAGGCTATATCTTCCCCAATTCCCATCCGATTCTCAAGCGGAGTACCTTAAACGATTTCTACATCGATTCTCCACCATCCTGCATAAAAATCCTGAGACGAAATATTTTTCAGATTTTTTTCCCATTTTTCCTGATGGATCCCCTGAAAATGGGGTTTTTCCCTATAGGGCCCAGTACGAAGGCTATATCTTCCCCAATTCCCATCCGATTCTCAAGCGGAGTACCTTAAACGATTTCTACATCGATTCTCCGCCATTCTGCATCAAAATCCTGAGACGAAATATTTTTCAGACTTTTTTCCCATTTTTCCTGATGGATCCCCTGAAAATGGGGTTTTTCCCTATAGGGCCCACTGCGATGGCTATATCTTCTCCAATTCTCATCCGATTCTCAAGCGGAGTACCTTAAACGATTTCTGGATGGATTCTCCACCATTATGCATTAAAATATTTATCCTAAAATTTAATATGAATTCCACAATAGCTAGACAACTTAATACAATGAAACAAAACACAAAAGACACTAGAGACGGGGAGGCAAGTGGAGTCCATAAGCTCCTCCGATTCCCACTTCCGATTCTTCAAGTGTGCTGGAAGTAGTTGAGAAAAGCCCGGCGTAGTCTGCTGAGGACACCCAGTCGTCCCGCTGGCTCCGAGGCTCCCGCTCCTCCCACAGAACTGTCGTTCCCCGTCGCATTCGGAATTCCATTCAGTCGTCCGACGTGCCACTTGAGCTGCATCCTGCTGGCCACCAGGCGCTTGGCCAGAAGACGTCCCCGCTGGAGGTTCTCCCTGGAGGAGAAGCACATCTCCAGGCCCGCTCTGCGCTGGCGGACGGCGGTCAGGGAGCAGAGATGGGAGAAGAGGCAGAGGAGACGGACCTCCTCGCCGGCCTGGAAGTGATGCAGACTGAGCCACAGATCGTCCCGCCGGAGAGTCCGATCGTAAATGCTACCAGTCTGGCTGCCGCTGGCGGTTGGCCTGGCCTGCTCCAAGTCCTCCGCCTCCTCCTCGTCGAGATCGGGATCTTGTTCGGTTTCTATCTCCGCGTCCTGTACTGGCTCGTGTTTTCGTTCCTGCTTCGGTTCCAACTCATCCTCGCTTCCGCTTCTGCTGCTGGTGTCGACTCCGATTTCGCTTTCTGAGACATCTTCCAAAATGATACCCCTTCCGGTTCTGGTTTCGGTTTGGCATCCCACCGAACTGACCTCCGTCATCTTTGAAGGACGATCTGGTGGGGGTATGAGTATGCCCGGTATGGGTGCAGTACCAGGAATACTTCTCTCAAAAGTTAAGATTTTTCAAATTAATGTTTTTTCGGGTTCCATATAGAGGGGTCTACTATAACACTTGTTTGGAAATGAAATAATATTTATAGATTACTAGATTACAGGGTTTATAGAGAGGGGTTTGAATAGAGGGGTATATTATAAAGGGGTTTCTTCATTGGAATGAAGAGGAGGTTCATAAGATGTTCTTAAGGGAAGATTTCTTTAGATTTCTTAGAAGAAAGTTCTTAAAACCTGGAACTCTTTCTATTGAAACCTAATATAAAAATATCTTAAAAATATGAAAAAAAGCAAACAAATAGCCAAAAAGCTGTTTAAATAATAAACTGACTTTCAAAGAGAACCAACTTCCAACTTCCAGACTTTCTAAAAAAAAGAAACCTTATATTGAATCATATATCATTATATAATAAAAATAAAAATCATTTGAAATCCAAAAACGTATCTAGTTCTAGGGCAACATATGGTTATTTTCTATCTATAACCCTATGAATCCCCGGCATTTCCTGTGCTGGTGCTCTGACCCACTTTTTGTTATTTTTTTTTTTTTTTTTTGGGATGCAACCCTGCCACTTTGATAGCCGCTATCAGTGATTAAGGGGGGGATCAGTTCTCTATTTTTTTGTTGGATTTTCCAAATCACCAAATCGAAATAAGTGGAACAGTCTCCTAATCATAATTGTTATGTCCAGAAGAACTATTGAACTCTAATCCGTATCGCCTCTATTTTATGGATCGAATACTTGAGTGTACCATAATACTTATTACTTTAACAGTTCTCCAAGGCTGTTGTTGTTTATTTTAGAGGCCTTTTTCGAAAAATTCATCACATCCGGCAGAACGAAGAAATTCGATTTGGTTTTTAAGAATTTTAGGAAAAAGAAAAAAGTGGTAATCTTAGAAGAGAAGAAAGAGCAACCATTGATGACATTTTTTCATTTCTAATCAGAATCAAGATTATTGAATCAAAGAACCTTCATTTACGAATTAAATGTCACTGCAAGACTGGGTCTGTTGGGTCTAAAATGAATGAAAGTTCTTTGGGAATGGAAATTCCTGGTTCATTAGGTCTCTACTCGATGGGCTTATCAGCTACAGTTTGACTTGCAGATACAACTTCACAGATGCAGTATCTGCAGTTTTGCATTCCACAAAAGTAAGTCATTTTACTTGGTTTTTCGAAGTTTGTCACGTTTCTTTTGAAATTTGTTAACTAAGCAAAAAAAATGCTATAGTTTTTGAATTTTTGAAAAATATTGAAATTATTTTCAAATAAAAAGCTTCTTCAAAGAGAGTTTTAAGCCAGTTACATGCTTTCTAGCTTCATAAATAATTTTTAGAAACCACCAATTATTTTAAAATATTTCTTTCAGTGCCTGAAAAGGGCGCGCAGGCCTGGAATCTGATCTCTTTGCATGCTCAATTAACGTTGCGAATCCCCAAGCCGCCAAAGTTCTAGGGAATTTGAGTGGTTTTTGCATTCTGGAGCTGTCTGGTACCAAACCAAGCCAAAACCAAACCCAACAAATGCTTGTTAAATGTCCAGACACGAGAATAAAATTTGAAATTCAAATGTTTGTTGTTAACATTCGGCGGAGTTGCAATATCCAGTGGCTGTTGCAGTGGCTGTTGCATCTGCCAGTTGTCAGCGGAAGTGTTGATGAATTTATTTGTCAAAAGGTTGCCTTAATAAAAACCACAAACCACAAACCAACCACCAACTAACCACCCGCACTCTGGCCATTTTAATGACATGTCTACCCCCCCTGTTTTTCCTGATTGACATTTAAATGCAAGCCGATTTAAGCATTTTTGTTGAAATCTCTCTATGGAGTGCATATCCATTGTTGTTTCTTAATTAATCACAGCTGCCGGGGCAATCACATCCCAAAAAGGGGTTCACATACCTGCAACGAGACAAAAGAGACCAAGGAACTCAATTAATAAATTGTTTTGCGAAATTAAAAAATCAAAATAAATAGAAAACAATCCATATCCATATCACTTGAAAAATCACTTATGCGATTTGAATAAATCGCATAAAATGCAAATGGAAGTGCTGGGACCTCGTATATCGCCAGAGGGCATCGTTGCTGGAGACTGTCTTCGCAGACTGTCTTCTGGCTTCTGGCGGAGGCTGCAGCTAATTTAAATTCAAATTTAAATTGTTTATCGTGGCAGTTTTATTGACAAACAATGTACTGCCAGACAGGAGACTTGTTTTACAGGATTTGGATTTGTTTTTTAAAGTTTAAAAATAAAGGAATATAATTTAGAAATGTTTTTAGTGAGTTTTTAAGACTTGAAATTAAAATAAAGACCTTTTAAAAGCCTTTTAATTTATAAAGATATTATAGTATAGATATTATAAATAATTCAAGAATTTTATTAATCTTAATTTTATAAGATTCTTGTATTATTTGTTTAAAAAAAGTGCTATCCTTAAGTAATCATATAAATCACAATTATTTATAAATCACAATCTTGTGTCTTGGAATGTCGAGTTTATGGCAAACTTTATTGATAATTAATATCTCTTGAAGGGCAGGAAGGTCTAACGATATCATAGCATGGATAAGATAGTGCTAGCCAGTTATAAAAAAAATACAGGGAAAGAAGCCAAGAACCAGTATTCTGATCGTGGAAGAGGCATGCCACAAGATGCACGTCCTGCGATCTAGAGAGGATAATATATAAAATATATATTTAATTTTAAATGAAATTTAAATATTATAGATATCTTTTGGATCAAAGACCATAAGGCCACATACCTTAACCCATTCCCCTCTTACACTCTTAACCCTCTGGCTGCGATGGAATCGTCATGCATTGCCATTTTTGGTATTTTCAGCCAATTAGCGGCGCAAAGGCTTCAAATGTTAAGTAAAAGCGAAACGGGCTAACAAAACGTGGCCATTGGTCCAAGGAGCTCGAGGATGGAGGATGGAGGATTGGAGGATTGGAGGATGGAGACTGTGGAGCCAACTGGCCGGGCAACTTGCATTTTTAATGGTCGAGAGGAGACTCTCTGACAGGAGCCTGGCCAGAAGATGCTTAGCTGAATTCAGTCATCTAGAGATGACATCGTGACACGATACTTGCTTGTATTTATAACCTCTTTAAGTCTTTTTATAGATAGTTTTAAAAATAGAACCATTACTGGGCCCTTTTATCGCCAAAGATATAGGAACAGCGATAAGAACGCTTCATGAATGATCTCATTGTTGTCTGGTCTTCGGATTGTACTATATACCCTATGAATCTACTCTTTCCTGGAATGTTCTATGAATATTTAATGAAATTTCATTAAAATTACTCATCCAAATGAATCATTGCTGTTTTTCTCAGAGAAGGAAAACAAACGATAAGATAGCAAAAATAGAGCATCTCTTTCAGCTTTTATTTTATTATATTTATTTTTTGATATATAATATTGCCATCTCTGGCAGTATCCTCGTTAGCGAATTGCAAGTCCAATCAAATGAAATTTATGCGGCGGCCTTAGAGATCCCTCCATTTATGTGTCGCACTCCCTTCAGTTCCTGGTTGAGTAGAGGTACCCCCTTACCATTTTCCAAATAAGGTCACGCCCGTTTGCAGGACTTTTAATGAAGCCTTAAATGTCATTGATGAAATAACTGAGCAGCCGATCGATACGATTCGAGTTTCGCTAGTTGGCTAATTAAAGAGAGCCATCTAAGGATCGGCTTAGACACCGCCCGATACCCCTTTGGTACCCCCTAACCCGACACTGTCACTGTCTGGTGCCCCTTTGGGGTAATTGGACAGATTTTTCTTTTCAGACTCGTAACAGGAAAAGTGATAATCACTGGAAGAAATTCTCCAGATCTCCAGAGGCTTCAAAACCTGTATTGTTCTTCTAGAAACCTTTTAAAGACTCTTCTAGAAACCTGTAGAAGTCAGAGAAGTATCGGGTATCATATAGTTGCAACTTTACTTTCGTTTTTCAACTAAAAACCTTAAAAACAATATCTTTTATATTAAAAATAAAAATTATTTTCTGGATTTTGAAGAAATCCTATATAGTACCATATTATTTTATACCAATTCTTGAGATCTTACTGACTATTCCCCAGAAGATTATATACTTAAGAACCTCCTAACTTTTAAAATATACTTTCTAAAAATACCAAAAAAATGTATTTAATTTCTTAAACTTATATACTTTATTTTTAGATTTTAATAATATTTTCTCTCAGTGTCTTTTTTGTTGCGGGCGTTGTGGAAGTTGCATTTTCAGGCTCAGGTTTCAAGTTGTATGCCTTTTGGGGTGGCAGTTGAATGGCTCGCAGTTGGCTAATTGGCTCATTGGCCTGTGGCTAATGGATGTTGACGCTTCCGTCTATAGCACCCTCATTCCCCCTACCCCTACCCCTACCACTGCCTTTCCCTTCTGGATTTTTCCCTTAAATTTTTCCCCTTGATTGATTCCAAGACAAAGGAAATTAAACAGTAGCCCATGAGTCTGGCTATGATTTTGGTCAGTTGGTCAGTTGATTTTGGCACAGCTGGCTGGACAGGCATTAGGGCGTTAAAGGGGGCGTGGCACAAAAGGGGGTGACTTGGGAAATAAATCGAAATTCAATTTTAGTTGGCAATTATCAGGAGTTTTAGGGGAAGGGGATTGGAAAATGGTTTATTTTTTATTAAAAATCTTTTAAGAAACTCCCTTTTTTTTTTGGACAGTGTCCTAAAAGTGTTGGGATTTTTTTTTTATCAGAAAATAAATGGAGCCATAACTCTCTCCCCTCCCCCCTGACTCTCTGGCTGGCCAGATAAGCCTTGATGGACAGGTGAGACAGTGGCGGCCGCCACAAGGGGGCCATGGGGGCTAGGGGGGTTAGAGGAACTGGGTAACAGGTAACAGATTGGGAGCAATAACCACCAGAGTGACAAGTGAGACAGATAAAACCGTGGCGGATAAATAACACGGCCAAGATGGGTGATAAACCGATTGAGTTTGAATCCAAGGAAAGCATGGAAAAAGATCATAAAATGAAAAAGAAGACAGGAAAACATGGGAAAACAGGAAAATAACCAGAAACGAGGTGAGAAAATGGGGGGAAAACAACAGAAACCCGATGACTCGATGCATTTTCCAGCTCCAAATCGAATAACTATGTCATTCCACAACTTGCCTCATCGTTTTCAAGGCTAAACACTGGAAATGCATTGAAATGCAGCCAAGCGATCACAAAAATCCGTTAGTTAAATACAAAAAAAAATAAATAAAAAATAAAACAACAACAACTACAACAATAATAAAAAAAAGTTAAAAAAAAAAAACTAAGAAGCTGCTGCTGCTTTTTCTGCAGCGGTGCTCGGTTTCTATTTGTACTTTCCATTTGTGTATTGTCAACATATATATACTTGTACACTTCAAAAAAAAGTAAGAGATTCAAAAGGTAGGGTCTGGGACTTGGAAAACATATTTTTCAATACTCTATATATTTTTAAAAATTTTTTAGATTTGAAAAATATGTTTAGAGCTGATTTTAAATGAATCTTAAATGAGTCTCTAAGGCTTATGATTATGATGATTTATTTTATGATTCAAAATCATTAATTATCGCATAATTAAAAAACATAACATAACATTATAAAATTAGCCACAAACCACATTTTAAAAATAATACAACATTTTTTTAATGTTTTTTTTTTAAACTTTTGTTGGAAAAGGTTTTTAAGAAAAGGTTTTCAGGAAAAGTTAACAAGAAAGACCAGCCTTAAAGGCTTTTGTAGTTACTTTTCAAAGCCCTTAAGCCTCTAAAAAAATATATATAAAATCTAAAATATTAACAAGACTCTTTCATAGAGTATATGTATATTTTGAAGAAACAGCAGCCATCGTAGTAGCAGCAAGCAGCAAGTTTGAGGCATTTTAGTTCAAGTGCAAGCTGTCAAGGCAAACTATGGAATAAAAGGGGGGTTTGGATGAAGGGGTAGCGGGGGCACTCCAGACTGCCACAAAAGGGGGTACTACGGGCATTGGGGGGTAACCCCATGGCGGGCCATTCAAGTGGTCGGCATCCATCCAATAAGTAAAATGCTTGCGCAAGTTGCTCTGGAGATCGCAAAAGAGCTCAAAAGTGAAAGAGCTGTTTCAGAAAGGGGGGGTAGCCAGGGGCGGGTGCTTAAAGGGGGGTCTGCTGCTGCCTACATGGTGGCAGGGGAGGGCGCTGGGGGGCTATGGGGATGCCTCAAGTGGCCAAACAAATTGAAATTGCGGCACGCAAAAACATCAACCGGACAAGTCTGTCTCTCACTATCTCTGGTGATTTTTTTTCTTCATTTTTTTATAAAACTTCACCCATCAGGAATTGAATAAAATAAAGACACTTAAAAAAAAATTAGGAGATTAAAAGAGGTAATTATTAAATATTAAAATTAAGAAGAAGTTAGAGAGCTTGGAAGAATGAGATCTAAAAACTGGATTAAGACTTTTGGGGAAGAAAAGGAGGGAAACCTTTTGAAACCTTTAAAAAAATATTTAGTTAAAATAAATAAAAATAATTGAAATAACTAAAATAAAGTTTATTTTAAAAGTATATTAAATATCAAATACTTAAAAAATAAAAACAAACCCTCAAGACTCTTACAACCAAAAAAAAAACCATAAATACCCGGTACTTGTCAGTACTTTTCTAAACAAAACCCTTAAAAATAAAACCTATCTTTTATCTCCTATCTCCTATATCTATTATCTATTGGATATTTTTAAAATATATTTTGAAAAGTGTATTTTTGAAACAAGAGACTTGCACTTCTTCATCATCAGCATTCATTAGCGTGAGCGGACAGCCCATCATGATCTGTGATCTGTGATCTGTGATCGGGGATCTGGTGTTGGTCTGGGGGTATCCTCTCTCGTGTGGCAGAAACCAGAGGCCTGCCTCAGTAATATAAATGCATCATCAGTTGCAGCAGCTGGGGCATCAATTTATGAACCACCAGGGCTGGCCCTTTCCATTGGTTGGGAGATATTGAATGCAGAATGCCACTGGGCATGAATGTTTTGGCATTCATGACTTGCATCCGCATTGCTATCTTTTCGAAGAGTTATTTGATTAAAGACTTTCCTTTAAATCCAATTTTTGGTAAATAATTAAAAACAGGAAATGGCTTAAGAAATATAACCAAACTCCAAAAAAAAAGAAGATCTCTGAAATATAATAATAAAACCAGTAAGCGGTCATGGATGAGGTTTTTCAAGTTTAGTTCTTGAAGACGACTCGAGGCCCCAGATTCCCCCGAAAGCTCCCCTGAAAGTACCTGGCCCCGAACCCTAAAGACAACTTCTTGGGCCCCCAAACCCTGGAAAACATGTAAATGCTGTTTGGATCTGCAATTCCGATTTTTTACAATACAGTGAGAAAAAAGGGAGGAATTAAGGTTTTAAAAGGTTTCAGGTCTTAAAAAAGCTTAAAATATTGTTTAATTTTTTAAGAATTAAGTCATATAATGGCTTATATTTTTTTTATAAAAAGTTATAGCCTTTTTTTGAAGTGTATTTGAAACTTGTAGTACTTGTAGTCTCGAAACAATGACAAATTCCGGAGCAAGGTGCCGCAATTGCTGCCAATTCTGGGAACTGGATGGGTGGCACAGCCCCAAGACTGAAGTCTGAAGACTGAAGACTCTGTAGATTGAAGACTTGAAGAAGACTCAGAAGACTGTAGTTTGAAGACTACAAAATCAAGGTTCAAAAAAAGCATTTATGCAGATGAGTTGCGCAAAAAAAACCATAAAACCAGTGCCCTGTGATTATCTGAGGATGAGTCTGAGGTGGTTGTGGTTGTGGTTGTCCTTCAAAGGCAGGAGCCGGGCAGGGACTTTAATAAATTGATCACAACAAATTGCTGACAGCTGATGGGGCCGCGCCTGAGTGTGTTGTGGTGGTGGCAGCAACGAGTTCTCAATCACAGCAACAGGTGCACCACACAGGCCACCACCACTACCTGAAACTGAGTTCACAGCGCAGCGGTTCAAAGCAAAATGCAATTTGATTGGAATTTCTGAGGCAAGTGGCACGACAAGACCAGGGCCATGCCATGCCACAAATTGCTGCCACAGAGAGAGCTCCAACACATGCAAATGTGGATCCTTTGGAGGAGATCCCTTTGTGGCTTCTTTTTTTTTGCCGCAGGCTCTCTTCTGGCAATCAACGTCAGCGTCAACGAAGCGTTGAAAATGCCAATGAAACGGAAGCCACTGCAGCACAAATTGCAACTGCAATTAACTTGCAACAGGGCTGCAGACTCTAGTCTAGAAATCACAAAAGCCATAGGCCCTGGCACAGGCACAGGCAGCTGGCAGCACAAAAATAAAGAGCGTGGGCAGAAAATGGCATAACTTTTAAAATTCCAAAGAGAAACACTTGAAGAAAATTAAGATACTCAATAAAAATTAATTATTATAATATTAAAAATTATGATTAAAATATTTTTATTAGTTTTTATTAAAAATATTAAGCATTAAAGTCAAGAATCTTTAACAAAAATGAGGTTTTTAGGTCGTATAATTCATAGTTTATAATTATAATTTTAAAGCTTCATCTTAAATTAGTTTTTAAATAAGAAATAAGGTCATTTTCCTAATGAAATATTTGTTTAATTTATTTAATAACATTTTGCTGTACCACACGGCGTATGCGTAATGCGCAAATTGCTTCGGGGCGCAAGATAAAAACAAAAAAAATATTAATTGCTCTACTCCCTGACACCCAACCACCCCAGGGCCACCCACCAACCGCCCAACCACCACCCAGCGGGCAGCCGTGTGGGTGTTTTATTTGTAATTGGGTCGTGCCAAGTGCCACGCCCACCTAGCCTGGCCTGGCCAGCGCCTTAATTGCCAAAAAGCGTATGAATCAGCCGGAAAAAAAAATAAAAGTTTTTTTTTTTTTTGGAATAATCATTTTCTGAAAAGAAATGGAAGCAGCTGGCGCCAGGAAATGATTTAAGATTGAAGGAATTTTGAAATGCATTAGCAGAGCCATTAGGGTATCTAATCTAAATAATGTTAGAAATTTTAGGAAAATATATCTAGAATGGATAAATCTATATCCTTCTTCTAAAAATAATAGGACTTGGTAGAACTTTATCATTTAAGAATTCAGATAGCTATAGCTACATATATATTTTATTATAATTTAAAAAAAATATATCAACAAAGTACATACATCCTCATAGCCCCTAAAAATTTTGCAAATAGCTTCCCCCCCTTAAAACCGCAACTAAATTGGATCACTGCGGATGATGATGTGGATGTGGATCATGTTTATGGGCAATTAAAACAAGATCGCAAGCTGAAGCCCCAAAACTGGATCGAGAAATGGAGAATTGGCCTGGGAATGGCCAAGTCGAAAAAAATAAAATAAAATGCGAAAGCAGTTGGCCAAAATTGGCAATTTGGCAAATTGGCGAGCATAAATTTTGATGAGTTTTCACCAATTTAGCGACTAAGCCGCAAATATCGTTTAGAGCTGCTCGATTTCAGCAGTTAATTGTTTCAACAAAAAAATACACAAAAGTATGTGACATAATTTTGCCGCCAATTACCGGCGATATGGTCGAATGATCAGCTTTTCCATTTCATTCCAGAATTAATTATCTGTATCTGTGTGATTTTTCCCAACGGTTGTTGGCCAACGGAAGTCTGAAAATGACTGAAAATGAAAAATGTGTGATAGTTTTTGGTTTGGAAAAATTCTCAAAAGACCTCTCTGGGTCTCTGTGTGTCTGGAGAGTGACTTTCACTGGAGAAATGATACGAAACGAAAGCACCAATGCCCACGCTTGGAAAATCAAGAAGAAAATACCGACAAAATCATAAAACGAAACGTGATTTGATTTTTTAATTATGGTTCCCCAAAAGCTAGCTGGCTAGCTGGAGAGAGACTTTTCCGCCAGAATAATTTTCCAGTCTTTGGGAAAAAAAAAATCCATTTTTTTTGATGATGTCTGGCGTCAACGGTTCATAAATTTGATGACTTTTGTCTGAAAGTGGATCTCGGTTAAGGTTTTAAATTCCTGAACCTTTTTGAAATCTTCCTAATAGAACCAGGAAATATCAATCAAAGCAATCAATCAGTCTACGATATCGAAGACTTCCCAGAAGAAGCTCAACAGTTGAACGAACTATTGTGGGCAACGCCTCTGGCTTTAATCGCACCTATTTCTATCTTTTTTTTTTGTTGCCACAACGCCCCCACAAAAGCAACTACGCCCCTGGATTGTCTGGGGGGCACAAAACGCCCTAAAAAAAAGGGAAACAATAACCTTATCAATTAACCCATGGGGAGTTGCTGCCACACAATAGAGATACTCGAACACAACTTTAACTTCTTGGGAGATAAACTCGCGGTAAACTGTCGCCGTTGTAAGTATTTTCCTCATTTTTTTTTACCTGGAAAGCAAATAAGCCGAAGCAGGTCTATGGACTACGAGTAATACAACTCATAAAGTGAAGCCCAAGTACATAAAACACGGCGACAGAACCGAAACGGGTTAAAAGTTGCATTCTCTTCAGGGGAGAGAGGGTATATGGTGCTTGGAAATCTTAAAAATCTTAAAACAAAATAAATTATTGTATATTTTGTTAAATAATAACTGAAAAATTAAGCCTATCATATTGACAATCATTTAAGGCTTAAATTCAAAGAAAAACTGTATGATACCCGGTACTTCTATTAACCCTTATGAGTTTCTTAAGGTTAGAAAGCCCTTATGAGAAAAGAATTATTTATAAATAAAAATTAATAGAATTACCAACTCTTTTTATACTAAAAACTTTATGTCAAAGTTCATAATTATATTTTATATAATTTAATAAGATACCCGGTACTTCTGTTAACCCTTGTGTGCTACTTGTGGTTAGAAAACCCCAAACCCAAACCCTTTCTCAAAGCTTTTTCCAGAGAAGAGCATCCACAAGTTCGTCTTCTGGCCAAGTCTAGAGTTCTATCTGGGTCTTGTGTTGTTGTTGCTTTTTGGTAAAAGTGCCGCCTTGCCAGCTTGTCAACATCAATATGCTGTTGTTGTGTTTGAGTTTAAGTTTCGAGTATTTGTGAGTACTGTGAGTACATTCATTCTTATCAAGAGTTGTGTCGCCATCGCAGTTTTCGATTTTGGCGCCCACACGCATTCAAACTCGAAGTAGAAGAAGTAGAAGTCGCCGTCGAAGCCAAACGTTGCCACAACTTTGCTGCAAGTTGGGTGTTGAAGTTGCAGCTGAGAAACTGAAGCCGCAGGCTGTAATCTCTTGGCCCGTTTGGGCCCGTATGTATAGGCCAGGCCAACTCAAAATTCGTCAAGCAAACATGCCACAAGACACCCACACACTCGACTTGCAACTCGCGACTCGCTCGCTTTTTGTGTGAATTTGTTGGGGCGGGTGGGCGTGGCAAGTCGATTTTGCCGACAGGATTTTTGCATTTTGGGCAGCCGCCTTGGGTGCCACATGGTGGGACTTTATGAAGAAATATGAAGACTAAATCTTTAAAAAAATATTCTTAAACTTTAAATTAGAATTTTAATTATTTATTATGAATAAATTAAGCTTTTAACATTTATTTATAATATTTTTAAAAAATATTTAAAAGTCTTTAGAACCTAAAAAGTTGGTTTTTTGAAAAAAAAAGGGCAACCTAGAAAGACATCCATTAGGGGGGTACCCCCAGAAAGACACCATAAGAAACCAAAAAAAGGGGGGACAGAGACAAATAGAGACATCCCCAAAGTGGGCGGCAGTAGGCGTGGCCAGCGTTTGTTGAACTCAAAAATGCGTGAAAAACGGAAAGAGAAAAAAAAAGAGTACCATTTCTGGAGCTGGAAGAAGCTGTAGAATCTGAAGAAATCTAATCAATTCTACGCCCATGTGTGAGTGTTTTTCTTTCGCCCTCGGTGTGTGAGTAGCCCCGCCCCTTTGAGCCAACCGCCCCCTTTCGGGCCAACTGATGAACTGCCAACATCTGTGGCAGGCAGCCTCAAACTAGTCGCAAGTAAAACAAAATAAATAATCATAATAAATAAACGAGCCACGAAAATCTCGCAGCATCATGTGAAAAGAGAAAAGGAAATGCATGGAAAAACCAAAAGGAAAAGCAGAGGAAAAAGCAGTCAGTGGGTGGAGAAGAACTTGAGGCAGTTGCAACCAAATTGCGCGAAGAAAACGCCTCGGAAAGTGCCAAGGAAAACGCCGAGGCTATAATTTTTCTTCAAGAAAAAAAAAGCCAAAAAATAGAAAAAGAAGTCTGTGAAAATATTGAGGAAAAACCCTGGGAAAGATGGGGAGAAGAAAAGCAGATGGATGTTCAGAAAAAGCAAGAAATATAGGCTTCTAAAAATGATAAGTTCTATTGATAATTAGCCCCAATAAACCCAATAAAAATTAGGTTAAAACCCCCCTCATTCGTGCAGACCTGCAATATAATACCAGAAGTGATCAATTTTGTTTTGGATTTTCTGCTGCTTTCCGATACGATCTTCATTTATTTCACCCCAAATGGCCCAAAATGTTTAACAAACTGCCAGCCAAAATCGTTACAAGTCAACCAACAAAAAGGGGGGGAGCCAAGAAAACAAACCGATCGCAGGCAGATCTTCCAGCACGCGAACCTAAAAAAAAAGAGGTCCCCCCTCTAGAGAAAAAAAAGGTGAAAAAAACGTTAAGCTGGGAGAAAGAAACTGAACGAAAACAACTTAAATTACCAACACGGCGTCAATTTTCATTAGAAACAAGCAAAAAAAAATAAAAAAAAAATACCAAAAGCAAAGCAAAAGCACGATCCACCAGATCCGTCAGGGAAGCAGCCACTACTTGGACCGGATTGAGGTACCCAGGGGCCTAGAAGAGCGTCAGGGGCTACCATCCATCCCAACAAAGTTTTTAAAACACTTGAAAAAAAAGAAAAAAAAAATTATAACTTCCTCTGCCTGGTTCGAACTCGAGACTTGACGAGAAACTAGTCTAGACTGGTCTAAAGACTGGCTGATTTCTTTCAGTTTAAAGATATGGTATGTTTTAAATATAATATAAAAATTATAATTCCTTATTTAATTTTTATTCTCAGTGTATAGTCTCAGTGTGAGGGGCAGGTACGACGACTATTGGCAATGGTTCGATCCATCTGCGGCTTTGTCTGGCCTTCTTCTCTCTCTCTTTTCCCGCCTATCGTTCTATCCCTCTCTTCCTGTCACCTTTTCTCCGGCACCGGTAACGAGTTTCATTCGCACAATTCTCCAGATCTCCAGATCACGAGAGAAAAGGGCAGGGTCGGGCAACCACACGGGAATTTGCTCCATAAATCTCACCCATGTGACTGCGGTGTGAGGGTTAATGCCACATTGCCGAGGAAATCGGCCTGAGATGAGACCCGATCTGGGGATATTGAATCTTGGATATCGGTTATATCTTTGGGAAGTCTGGAATCTGCGGTTGTCTCTTTTTCTCAGGCTCTACTTAATGGAGATACTTGGCATTGGTTTTCATAGATATTTGAAACTTTAAAAAAGTGGTTAAAGATCTTAGAAGCTTCAGATTCTTCTTAAAATAGCATTGAGAATTTTTAAGAGTCTACAATATAGGCAGTTGGGTTTCTGAGAACCTCTTAGGTATTCCTGCAAATTTTAACCATTTTTCTTGGACCCATTTTTGGTTTTTTGAAGAAAAGGTCTACCATATCTTTCTTCAACCTAAAAGTTTGAAATTCTTCCAACAGTAAGGCTCTTCTTTAGAATCCCTAACTCTTCTAAAACTTTATTGATTTTTTTCTGCAAAAATCTAATTAATTTTTCTTCTAAAAATATTTATTTTTATAATATACCTCTCAACCTCCATGTAGTACATAATCCCCAGTGATTATTGTGCGGCCCAAAGGCCCATCCCGAAAAAAAATATTGAAGCAAAAAGGCCAATTTGTCGGAATCTTTGTGGCGGTGGCAGTTTTGTGGCCACGGTTGCCACATTTTGGGGCTTATTGATTTATCGTCTGCTCAGGGTCTGATTCTCTACAGTATCTTCGCCCGGCTTCTTCTCCAATCGAAGCTGCAAACCAGAAGAAACCCCCGAGGCGTGGGCACCACTTTGATTTCTATGCGAAAAAAAAAGAAAGATCTTCGTGAGCGTTTCTACTCCTCGTTTATTTTTTTTCTGATTTTTAGCTGGTAAAGTAACCCACGCGGCTATGGATTTTGATTCGGATTTCTCGAGCCAGCTCAGACCAAATCTTCTCCACGATTCTTCTGGGCGACTTGCCATCCAATTGGCAATAAATCAAGACGCCCACACGCCACCGAGCCGCCGCACTCTCGGGGTCCTCTTATGACAGCTGGGGCGTTGAGGGGTTAAGGAGTGCCCACCACAGCCCACCACTAAGGGGGGGCTCTCATTAGTTGCCAGCCTGCAGAACCAGCCTGCTATGGATTTCTGCAAAATGTGTCTTTTTCTCGCATCTGTATCTCGTGTATCTGAGAGATGTGCAATGTGCGTATCTTTCGGCTCACTCGACACCCAGCCAGCTGCCATCCTAAAACGAAGAGTAAGAGTATCTAAGAGTATCCGTATCTGTATCTGAATCTGTAAATGTATCTGCATCTGTATCTGAATCCCAGATCGAATGCTAGTTTCTTGTTTCTCACAAAATAAATGGGCAACTTTTTCTATTTTTCTATTAATACGCATGCCAGTACTCCTCCTTTTTGTTGGTCTTCATCCCGGAAAATCAATTGAATTTTCACGCATGTTTATAAGCGGTATTACTGTGTACAGTGGGCACTCGAAAGGTGAGGTAATTATTGTATTTCCTTGAAGAATTGTCTTTTTAAAACTCACTCTAAAATTTTATATTTTAGTTTCTTGGTATTTTTTTTGTAAAATATTCTCTAGCTCTATTAAGTTCTTTATAGAGTGTTTGTACTGTAACCCTCGATTAGCTGGAAATAAGCAAGTGAACTTTTTTCTCACAGATCTTGGCAGCAAAAAGTCGCACCCCCCTTCCCCATTTTTTTTTTCCAATTTTTACAGACCATCTCCCCCTTAAAGAAATACGTGGAATATAGTCGGCACTTAAGGCCCCACGATTTTTAGACTTGCAGGAACTACAATAGTGGTCATAAATATATGTTTAAGAATTTTTTAAATATTTTTAAAAATTTATTTAGAAGAAAGGTTCTCTTTTTGTCTTAAAAATTAATATTAAAAATAACCTCTTTGGATATTTGAAACCAAAAGTAGACCTATTCTACTGACTGGTAGTGTGCCATCCGAGTGTCGATATTTATGGCCTGGCCTTACACACATGTCGGCCAGCTTACATTGCCTTAGCAAGTGTTTTTGGCCATTTCCTTCTCGGCTGATAGTTTGGCGCTTTTCGCATTTTTCGTTTTGCGTTTTTCGTTTTTTTGGCTTCATTTGTTTACGAGGAAGTGGGGGTGGTAGGTGGGTGGTGGGTGGTGGTGGGGTGTTGTGGGATATCTATGGGTTGGGTTCTAGTTTTTGTTATGCTTTTCTGGCGGATACTTAGATACACGCATTTTTGCTAGGAGAAAAAAACAGCAAAAACAACAATAATAACCATAAACCACCCAACTATGTACTAGCCACCCCCCTCCCCCTTGGCCGCCTGTCCTTCACTCAAGCCACCCAACCACCCACCCGCCAGAACCCCCACTCTTCCTTTTCCGCCCCGACTGTTTGGCGTCTGTTGACCTCATTTTCGGCGAAAAGTTTTTTTTTTTATTCGACGAGTTCTTTTTTTTTTTGGCAGACAACGCACCAAACAAGGAACACATGGTGGCAGCCAGAAGATCGAGAAGATCGAGTAGATCACGATGCGGAGGCAGAAGAACTATATATATAAGAAGGCATCTACAAGATCTACGACATCCACGAGATACTAGAGTGTCAGTCGGAAAGTCAACGAACTGACGATAAGCAAACTAATCAGATAACAATAGAATAAAAAAAAAACAATACACTCAAGCTGGGGATAGTTGTTCCTAAAGGTGACGAAGGAAAATCAATTTTAATAAAATAAAGTCAGATAAAGTTTAATTCATTTAAAATAATTTGCTATTTTATTTTGAAATAAATGGGAGTAAAGATATATAATTCACAAATTTAGAGAGATCTCGAGATAATTTCCATCTAATAGCTTCTTTCGTTACTAATATAATTAAAAGAATGTCAAAAGCTTTCGTCATAAAATATATAATAATAGAAAAATATATTGGAAGCATATATAGTAGACAATTAGTAAAGAAACCATTCCCAATCGAAGCAAGGTTTAAAGGCAATTTCTAAAATATATCTATGTATGTAGTATAGTATTTTTATAGTGCTTTTCGTCACTGAAAAAGTTTTTGAAACATTTCATAGTATATAGTCATCAAATTCTCAGCTTCTTTAAGGGCTATTAGTTTCATAATTAAATTACCTAACAGTTTGAAGAATTATTTTTTGTTCAGAGGTACTTTTCGTCACAAAAAAGTTACCTCATTGCTTTCGTCATCAAATTCTCAGCTCCTTTGAGTTTTATAAGATTCATAATTAAATTACATAAGACTTTGGAGAATTATATTTATTTAGGGGCTCTTTTTGTCACGTAAAAGTAACTCCATTGCTTTCGTCATCAATTTCCTATCTTCTTTAAGGGTTATTAGTTTAATAATTAAATTACTTCAGTGTTTGAAGACTTATTTCTATTCAGAGGCAAATTTCTTCTAAATTCTTAGATCCTTTATGTTATTAGATTAAAAATCGAATAAGTTGGGAAAATTTCAAAATGAGTATTTCAAGTGCCTTCGTCACCAGTTGATTCGCCATCTCAAGCTCATATCTTTATCAGTTACATAATTAAGGTAAGTAAGATTTGCTAAATTAAACAAAAGTGACATATACTGTAGACTCTGTGCACACGTAAGATTTACAAAGGCAAACAACAAACTGTCGCGTAACTAATTAAAAAATGTATAAAAACAAATAAACATTTAAAATTACTGAATGCCAACAAAAAAAAAAAGTAATAAAGAAAAGTAAGCGAGGGCAGCGTTATAAAATTTAATCTACGAGTCCCTGTTTGAATCAATCGATCGGATCTTATGGGGGCTCTTAATGTGCCATCCCCCGAGCCACACACGTTTGTTTATTTATTTTTTTTGTTTTTTAATTATAAGCTAATTATAAGCTCCCTTGCCAGCCCGAAGGCGAAAAAGGCAAATAAACAAGTGCCATAATGGGATGCAAATTCCGCAGTGCAGTTTTTTTTTTATCAGCCTTTTGGGTTCAGCTCATTGAGAAAACAATACGACCTTCGCGAATGATAAAAAATTAATATCCACATCCGGTGCGATATTAAAGCTTCTCTTCCGATGTCCAGGGCCCTTGAAAATCCTATAACTATCGTACATATTTGTTTACATTTTGTGTTATGAGTCGGTCATGAATGGAGGTTTGTTCGAGTCCATTGTACTCGAATTTATTCAAGATTTGTTTACGTCCGAAAGGCACGTGCTTTTCGATTAGCGAATGTATGTATGGATCTTCTATCAAGGTCAGGGCTTCTATTTAATCCAAGTAGCCCAAGTAGCGTGGTGTTGTTATTCAAATTATTTATTACCAGCTCCCCAGACCATAGTCCATAGTGCGGCATGCTGCACGTTGCACGTGAATCACGATGGGGTATGGGGTACGGGTTCGAGTCCGGCGACCCCACAAAGCGCGTGATGTGCACGTCCCAAAAAAATGCATAAAAAAAGGAGGAATGAGGGGCAGTGCATGACGGACATGACGCTTGGCTGTCAGCAGTCCACATGATAGGGATGGGGTTAAGGGGCCATCCCCAAACCCCACCGGAGAAGGGGCCAACTTCGGGGAACGTGGACGTGCAAATGGACTTTTGATTGCAGGCGGCCTGTCTTTGTGTTTCGGCCAGAAGACCTTCTTCTGATTCTTCAACTTTATGGCTTTGTTTTTTTTTTCAAAATGTGACAAATGCATTCCACCTCATAAAAAAAAGGAAATAAACACCAAGGCCTTAGTTGCCAAAAAAGTTTTATTGCAAAAGGGATGTGGGGATATGTCATGTTGGGAGGGCCAGCTTAGAGGGTTCTGTCCTTTTCAGGGATGAGCCGGGACTGAAAAATATAGAGACATAATTGGTCCAAACTGGCTCAGGTTTAAGAATCTAAGATGGGAAGATTTGTCAGTTCTTCAGAATAAGTTAGGAGCCATAAGAAGGTCACTGTGATTATCCTTGAGACTTCTGAAGCTTCGCTTAGAGATTCCATCTTGATGTTATCCTTAAGGACTAATACGGAATTGTCGCATCAGGCATTGTCTTAAAGTCTTCCAGGAGAAGTGAGCTCTGAAGAATTGGCAGCAATAATTCTTCAATCTTGTACAGGTCGTATCTTTGGTCTTGATTGGGGCCTTAATAATTACACTATTCCGTTTCCAACACTGACAATTTATGGAAAACAGTGTTGAATAATGATAAAACTCGAAATTTGGATAAAAAATGTCCAAACTTGATCAAACTTGTCGAGATAACTGAGAATTTTGCGGTATTTCTTTTCTACAATCCATTCTAGAACTTTCTCTGGTCACACCGAACATTTTATGTTTTACTACAAGGTCACACCTGTCCATACTTGCTCAATCTTGTCAATTCTTGTAGATTCTTCCTTATCAGAGTAAGAGTTCCAAAAATATTACCAAAAACTTGCCCATCACTGAGAATTTCGGGGAATTTTGAATTTTGAATTTTAAAAAATCCAAGCCGAGTCATGGTCACACTTTTTCAAACATGTCGCAACATGTCCTCTAGTAATAGTGCCACACTGGCGAGCGTTTCTCCTTCTGGGTACGTCTGCTACCATCACCGGACAGCTCCAGGTCTTCGTTGCGATCCTTGAGGGCCATGTGGTGCTCCAGTTGCTGGTTCCTGGCATTCATCATGTTCTCGCTGACCTGGGCGCGCTTCTCCACCTCCTGGCACTGCGAGGACAGCTGTCGGTACGAAACAAGAGTCTTCAGCTCCTCCAGCCGAGCTATCAGAGGCTCCATCTCCTTGATGCGTTGCTCCACCTCCTTGATGGCCGTCTTCTGCAAGCCGAAGATCTCTTCCCGGCCCGGCAGCTGTTTCTGCAGCTTCTTGGCCAGATCCTTGGAGAGCTGGACAAAGTTGCGACGACGCCTCAGCTTGGCTCTCAGCTGGGAAATGAAGCTCTGGACATTGTCGAACGGCGGTATGTCGATCACCCTGACTGTCCGGATCGCCTTGTAGTCGGGTCGGATGTTCCTGTCCAGGAATGTGGGAACGACCTGCCCGGAAACGCCGAACGGCTCGATACTCTCCTCCAGAAAGCTGTTGATAGGTTGCTCGTCTTTGAGGGAGGGACAGGACAGGTTTATGGTCTCCTCGGCGAAGCTCAGGGCCCTGACGTTCTCCATCGCCTGCTTGGGGTCCAGACTCACGGTCGCCAGACACACCACATTCGCCGGCTGGCTGACGTCGAAGAAGTGGCCCAGGAACTGGGTCAGGCTGGACTCGCGGTGCGGTGGACGCTTCCTCTGGTTCCTGCCCTTCAGGACGGCCAGCTGGTTGAACTGCAACGTGGACAGGCACTGCTTCAGAGTGTAGACCGTTTTGAGGGCGTCGCAGGGTCTCCTCGTTTTCTGGACTTCGGTTTCGGGGGCCAGGACCTCCACCAGGGTCAGCTGGCCGCAGTCGATGCTGGTGCCCTTGGCTGGGACCTCCACAAAGGCCAGGTAGACGTTGACGAGGAGGTGACTCCTGCCCGATCCGGTCCAGAGGTTCTTGCGATTCAGAGCCATCTTGATGAGGCCTTCCGCCTCCTCGACGCTGCGGATCTCCAGGCGACTGCCCCTCACGGCATAGCTCCGGCCGCGCCCGTCCTCCCGCAGGATAACGGCTGCCGGACGAGTCTCGTCGGCGGCGGCGGGCTGCTCGCCGAGCAGGTCGTAGAAGCTGCCCTCGTGCACCATCAGGGCGCCCAGGAAGCAGGCGTGCTTCCGCCGATGGGTCAGCAGCTTGACGCCACCAGTCTGCCACAGGCAGTCCGTTCGGTGTTTGTCAGCGGCGGCGCGCTCCTTGTGGGTGGCTGCCACCGGGGCCTTCTTGTCGGAGGCCATCCGGAATCCTGTCCCCGAGTCGTTCGCTAGGATCTGGCACCGATCCACGAACTCGCAGCCGGCACTGCGGAAGACGGCGTTGATGCACCGGTAGAGGAGCCCGCCCTCAATGGTGTCCCGGGGATGGGGGCCGAGGAGGGTGTGTGTCTTGCCGCTGCCCCCGGCGCCGGTCACCAGGATGAGGCCACTGCCGCCTGTGTAGAGTTGCCGAAGAGCCGCCTCGCCAACGGTCCGGAACACCAGCAACTGCGTAGCACATTCCGAAAGGACGCTCCGGAACCGGAACTCCATCTGACCTGGCAAGCCAGTGGCGGTCGTTCCGGTTCCGGGGCTGGCTCCGGCGTTGGCGAGGTCGGCAGTACTCCGGCTGGCCGGGCAATGTGACGATCCTGGTGTCTGGGGGGTCCGGGCCGGCGCCGAGGGCAGAGCCGAGCGATCCACTCGCACTGTACTGGGCGGGACCTGCTCCAGCCAGGCACGTGGTTGCTCCGTGCCACCTAGCTCCTCGCCGAGTGGCTTGATCCGGAGATAGACTCGAAGTAGCTGCTGGTGGATGCGACGCTGGTCCAGGGGCTCCAGCAGCTGGGAGTGGGATGGCGCCTCCGAGATGCTGCGCCGGAAGGTCTGCTTCCTCGGTGCGGGAGCCAGGCTCTTGGAACGCTCTTGCTTGGTCGGCATCTTGGTGATGGACTTGGAATCTTTAACTGGCATCGTGGATACTCTGTGGCGGGAATCTGGATTAGCTTGGGGTTAGGAGGAGAGCAGGGGGGCTAAGTAATTGCTTTGACCTAGTGACTGGTTAACGAGGGGCCCTGGGGGGGGCTAAGTACACTAAGAAAAAATAGCTACTAGCTACTAGGTTGAGGTTTATAAAGGGAGACATATTCTAAGAAGTGTGGAGGAGTCTCTAGAATCTTAGATTCTAAAGATATAGTGCTAGTTCTCTTGTAGGTAAAGAGGTCAAGAATTGATACCTTTTCTATATATAATATATTATAGATATCATAGTACTTAAGGATCTTATATAGGACCCTATTGAGCTCCTCTATTAGAGGAGGTCTATGTATTATCCGTTTCTGGGAAATAATTTCCAATAATAATTGTAGTAATATACCATCTCATACTCCCTTTTTCAATAATTTTTCCCACTCCTACATGTCTATGGTCTCCAACTTCTTTATTGGATATATTGCTCTCCAACTTCACCCCCAAGTAACCCCCTTTTTATAGCCGTGTATTTGTTGAGACAACTTCCAAGTTGAGGCTTGTATTGATTCCAGATTTGTCGTCTGGCCATTTTTATGGCCATTTCGCCATTTGGACCGTCTGGCTCCGTTTTGTCTGCCGAGTTTGGTTTGGTTTGGTTTGGAAAACAAAAACACAAGAAGTCTCGCCAAGAAGTCGGATGAGCCATGAGGGAGGAGGAGTCCACATTAAAGCCAGGGCCAAGAGCCAAGAGCCAAGCCTGGCATGACAAATGCAAATTAATTGACATCCGTTCGAGTGCAAAAAAATTAGGGTTAAAAAAAAGAAGAACCTCTTCAGAGGGGGTCGGTCTTGAGGAATATAAACATTTCGTCTGTATCGCCGCTATCTTTAAAAAAAAAAAAAAAACCCTACCCTTATCTGCATAAATATTTGCAAAAAAAAAAAAGAAAGAAAAACACCAAGAATGAAAAATCAACAACCCAAAATGAAAATATTTTTGAAAAATAAACAAAACGAATCCTCAGACTCGAGAGAAGACAAATACGAGCAACTCACTTCCCTATCTTTGAGTAAATAAATCGTAAACCCTGGAGGGATATGAGGGATATGAGCCTATATCCTGGATCAGGCTATGGTGCTGGTTTCTTATGCAATTTCGGAACGATTCTTCGAATCTCCAGAGCTGATGCCAGCATCATCATAGCATCCATAGCTCTCTAAATGGAAACCTGTTTTTGCGCATTAAACAAAGATTGCAAATGCAAATTATTATTCTCTCAGATATACTACTATTATTAGCACAACTTCAAGTATTACTAACACTAATGGAATGACTGGCTGCTGCTGCTGGTGCTGATTAATAACAATCAATGCCAGTCAATTAACTTAAAAATCGAATTGGCAAAAAATCGAAAAACCCGAAACCAGTTTCTTCATTGGCATACTCTGCGTGGACTGCCGAAGAATATACATATTCTTGTTTTGGCGGAGTTTATCCCAAAACACATATTATATTTCTTGTATAGAAGGTTTTAGTCCAACTGGGCCATAAATCATGTCCAAAGTTTAATGCCCAAACCGGTTTAAATCGGGGGGACGGGGGGTTTCAAAATTTCAAAATATTTCGGTTTTTAATTATTAAACGACAATGTTTCACAATGTTTTTTTAATGTGATTTTATAGAGGCTCTTAAAGAGGTTATATTTCTTATTACAAGAATTCATTATTATTGGGTTAAAACATTTCTTTCTACTTAAAATTGTATAATTCTTCTTAGGAAGAAGCTTAAATAGTCACTTAAATTCTTCTTAAATATACCCTTGATTCTAAATAAATATAAATATTTCTTAAATGATTTTCTAATTAAAAATATAGATTTCCTACTAATAATTAAAAATCAATTTCGTTGAAAAACAACAACTCTTACAAGTAAATATTGTATAACAAAGACCATGGCTATTTTTATATAGAAAACCTACCTACAAGGTAGATTGCTAGTATCTGAAAACAATAGATACTTGACCCTTGAAAAGGTCATCCTATAAAACAAAAGGATCAGTAACCCTAAGCCTGTAATATGTGAAATACCATTTCCTTGAGGGGTTCTCTTCAGAGATCTTTTGCAAAAGAGATCCCAAACTTACCAGTTGGTTTGGTTTGGCGCCAGACCTATAGAGTGGGTGGCCACCGAGTAGCCGAAGTGGGAGTGCGGATGTCCGTACTTGACGATCGGCAGTCGCTGTTCCAGGTTGAAGCCAACCACCAGGTTAATAGTTAGTAACAGGACTAACTTAATCCTGCTCAAGAACCACAGTAATTCCATTTTTTATTTTATTTTATATTTTAATTATTTAATTAAATTTTTTTAAATTATGAAATGCACGTGCTCCACTGAGCACGGCAATGGGCAAGGTGGTTGGGTGGTTTTTCTCTTTTTTTTTTGTTGTTGGGTGGTGTTTTAAAACAACAACAAAAACACTTAACGCGGCCTTTTCTGGCTCAACAGGTAGTTTGCTTTTCGTATTTTCTCTCAGGTAACAAAAAAATATTCCTGTATTGTATTTTGTTTTTCTCTTTATACGAGACACGCACTCACAGAAACAAAAATAAATATATATATATTTTTTTTAATTTAAAAAAAAAAATCAGTCAATCGTTAAATTACGTAAAGCCTTTACGAAAGCAAAAAAAAAAAATAACATTTGATAAGATTCGTATTTAATCAATCGGAAATTCGGTTTTCGCGGCACGACGAGCGGCACGAACCACTTCGTACGGAATTATTTGATACTCTGAATCTGAATCCGAAAGATACAATTTCCGCCCAGGGCTGCCGCATCGAACTCAAACATGGTTCGAGTATGGAATGTTGGTTCGACGAGCGCCAGTGTTGAGCAATTTCCAACAGAAATTCTATTTTTTTACGTTTTCCAACAAAAAACAGAAATTCGCGCGCGTTTTTTCTTTGAAAGTTGAAAAAAAAGTAGTAGTAGTAGTTTAGTACTAGTTTATTTAACACCCATGGCTTGTTCTTATAAAACATACCACTACACCACTAGTTATTGACTAAATCTCCTAGTTTATCTTTACTCCATAGTCGTTTATTTGTACTATAATCCACCATATACACCAATACTTACTTGATAACTCCTTTGAAAAAGGCACTACAAAAATTTAGAAAAGTATCCAAAAGGTTCTATTATTTTGGTTTTAAAAACTAATATTAAATGTATGAAAAAAAAAAAAAACAATTATTTTTAAAACTGAGAATTTAGAACTGAGGTCTGTTCGGTATGAAATCAGAAACAATAATGAGAAAATATACAGCTTGGATGTGACAGTTGATTTTTAAGAATGCAAGGCCTATGTGATTATAGAAAATTATGAGCAAGGATACGGGGAAAAAATAGCCTACTATTCTAATAATATTATATTCTAAAAAAGTATATTTTTAAAGAAAAACAAGAGAATAATTTCACTATTTCCAGAATAAATCAAGTATTACTAGATATGGATATAAAATAGCTAGATATAACTAGCTATATAACTAGATATATTAAAATTAAAATTTATTAGATTCAGAGATTTTTTTTGAATTGTTTAATTATTTTATTATATTATTTTATTACATTTTTTGAAAGATCTTAAGAAAGTTTATTTTTTCAAATTACAAAAGTAGTGTTGGTTATTAGCGCCCTATCGATAACTATCGCCCTTTCTGGTGCCTCCCGACTATCGTTTTAAGACCACCTCCAGCCGTAAGGCGCGTGCGCAAATGAGGAGAAAAATTCCATGAATTCCAGATGAATTCCAGCGTTTGCATTGCAATACACCTGTGTAAGCTTCAAACAATAATCCCTGCTAAAAGCCAATAAGTTGACTCGATTATTGGCCAAGTGTCTAATTGTTTCGTGGAGTGTGCACCGAAAAACAAACCTCCCGAGTTCAAACCAGAAAGTGGAAAGGCTTACCTAGGGTCATAATTATTTGAAATTGTGTGTCAGTAGGAGAAATCGATTTTATTTTCGGGAAGCTGTAAACAACCCCTGTGCTTCAACAACCAACATCCAGCACCAAAAATGGCTTATGTGAGTTCATAATTTCACTTTCCATACATTTTATGCTTTTGATATTAATTATTAGAGTGTTTTTCTTGCAGAGATTAAAGGCCACAAAGTGTCCCACGGACGAGCTTTCCCTCACCAATCGTGCTATTGTGAATGTTGGCGACTTTCCCGACGATGTCAAGTAGGTGCTCCAGTGGACATAACACTCTCACATCCTTGTTATCCTTCCTTGCTGGGTTGTGTCTCTTCCAGGTATGCAGACATCTCGCCCGCCCCGGGCCAGCACTTCATCTTCGCCCTGGAGAAGACGGTGGAGGTGCCCAGCGGCTATGTCGGCTTCTCCCTGGTCCAGCGCAAGTGGGCCATGGTCTCCATCAACCAGGAGCTGGAGGTGCGTCCCTACCGCTTCGATGCCAACTCCGATGTCATCACCTGTGTCTCCTTCGAAACTGATTTCCTTCAAAAGAAAACGTAAGTTTGGTGAAAAGTTTTTTTTATTTGAGGGGGAATGCAATTAAATTGAGGAACAAATGCTACTAGAGATTGGGATTGAGATTAGGATTATGTAGTTAGTTTATATTTAGAATAGGGTTCCGTTTGTCTGTCTGTCTACTAGAACTTGAACTGTCTGTTTTAATGCTATCGACTTGAAACTTTTGCATACACCATTCTTTCCTTTGCACGCATCTCGAAAAAATAAACAAAAAATCTGAAAAATATTTTGTGTCAGGATTTTGATGCAGAATGGTGGAGAATCGATCTAGAAATCGTTTAAAACACTCCGCTTGAGAATCGGATGCGAATTGGTGAAGATATAGCCATCGCAGTGGGCCCTATAGGGAAAAACCCCATTTTCAGGGCATCCATCAGGAAAAATGGGAAAAAAATATGAAAAATATTTTGTGTCAGGATTTAAAACACTCCGCTTGAGAATCGGATAAGAATTGGGAAAGATATAGCCATCGCAGTGGGCCCTATAGGGAAAAACCCCATTTTCAGGGGATCCATCAGGAAAAATGGGAAAAAAATCTGAAAAATATTTTGTGTCAGGATTCTGATGCAGAATGGTGGAGAATCGATTTGGAAATCGTTTAAAACACTCCGCTTGAGAATAGGATGCGAATTGGTGAAGATATAGCCATCGCAGTGGGCCCTATAGGGAAAAACCCCATTTTCAGGGGATCCATCAGGAAAAATGGGAAAAAAATCTGAAAAATATTTTGTGTCAGGATTCTGATGCAGAATGGTGGAGAATCGATCTGGAAATCGTTTAAAACACTCCGCTTGAGAATAGGATGCGAATTGGTGAAGATATAGCCATCGCAGTGGGCCCTATAGGGAAAAACCCCATTTTCAGCGGATCCATCAGGAAAAATGGGAAAAAAATCTGAAAAATATTTTGTGTCAGGATTCTGATGCAGAATGGTGGAGAATCGATCTAGAAATCGTTTAAAACACTCCGCTTGAGAATCGGATGCGAATTGGTGAAGATATAGCCATCGCAGTGGGCCCTATAGGGAAAAACCCCATTTTCAGGGGATCCATCAGGAAAAATGGGAAAAAAATCTGAAAAATTTTGTGTCAGGATTTTGATGCAGAATGGCGGAGAATCGATCTAGAAATCGTTTAAAGCACTCCGCTTGAGAATCGGATAAGAATTGGGCAAGATATAGCCATCGCAGTGGGCCCTATAGGGAAAAACCCCATTTTCGGCGGATCCATCAGGAAAAATGGGAAAAAAATCTGAAAAATATTTTGTGTCAGGATTCTGATGCAGAATGGTGGAGAATCGATCTAGAAATCGTTTAAAACACTCCGCTTGAGAATAGGATGCGAATTGGTGAAGATATAGCTGTCTTTTCTAAGCACTGCTTTGAAGCTTTTGAAAACCGATTTCAGGTTGATGCCATTTACACCGACTTCTCCAAAGCCTTCGACAAAGTGTGTCATGCTGCCCTTCTGGCCAAATTATATAAATTAGGTATTCATTCCTGCCTATTAAGTTGGTTCGAGTCTTATCTGGCTGACCGACCTTGCCACGTTACTGTTGGAGACGCTATCTCAAGCCCATTTGTCACCTCCTCTGGTCTTCCACAAGGCAGCTCTCTTGGACCTCTTCTATTTATAATTTTCATTAATGACATCTCGTCATGCTTTCGTCATTCGCACTTTTTAATGTATGCGGATGACCTTAAAATCTATAAAGAGATTAGCTGCATTAGTGACAGTTACTTGTTACAGGAGGATATATCCAGAGTTTACTCATGGTGCTCCCGCAATCTTCTTCCATTAAACTTATCTAAGTGTTTGTTTACCCGTTACAGTAGGCGGTCTCTTGAAATCTGTACGGGTTATTCCATCAACAATTATAATTTGGCAGCTAAAGAAGAGGTGTTAGACCTTGGTGTCTTATTCGACAGCAAATTTAAATTTTCGGGTCACTTAGACTACATTTTACCTAAAGCGTATGCTATGCTGGGCTTTGTTAAGAGGCACGTGAACCAGTTTAAAAGTCCATACTCGAGCCTCAGCGTCTATGCTGCATTCATTCGGTCGAGGCTGGAATATGCCTCAATCATTTGGAACCCGGAGTGTAAAGTTCGTTCCAATAGAATTGAGCGACTCCAGAAAAAATTTTTAAAATTTGCACTTCTGCCTCTAAGGTTTCAGGATCCTGTTCCTTCATACCAGAGCCGTTGCCTTCTTCTGAACGTTTGCACGTTGGAGGATCGGCGTAAACTGGCAGCGTTAACCTTTTTAAATAATTTAATCGTTAATAACATTGATTGTCCTTTTTTGTTGGGACTCGTTAATTTTAATGTTCCTCAAAGGGATCTTCGTACCTTTGCCCCCTTTCGAGTCAAATGTCATAGGGCCAATTATTTCTTAAATGAGCCGATAGAGCGGGCTCTTTCTTATTTTAATTCTTTGCCGCCTAGCCTCCGAACTGAGTGGGGCTCAGATAAGGGTGTGTTAAAACACAAGTTATTAAGGCATTTATTAAGTTTTTGTTAATTTTGTAGTTTTATTTATTAGGTGTAAGTTGTTATGTTATGTAGCCATGTAAGGATTTGTCCATTGGCGAAATAAATAAATAAATAAATAAATAAATAGATATAGCCATCGCAGTGGGCCCTATAGGGAAAAACCCCATTTTCAGCGGATCCACCAGGAAAAATGGAAAAAAAATCTGAAAAATATTTTGTGTCAGGATTTTGATGCAGAATGGCGGAGAATCGATCTAGAAATCGTTTAAAACACTCCGCTTGAGAATCGGATAAGAATTGGTGAAGATATAGCCATCGCAGTGGGCCCTATAGGGAAAAACCCCATTTTCAGGGGATCCACCAGGAAAAATGGAAAAAAAATCTGAAAAATATTTTGTGTCAGGATTTTGATGCAGAATGGCGGAGAATCGATCTAGAAATCGTTTAAAACACTCCGCTTGAGAATCGGATAAGAATTGGTGAAGATATAGCCATCGCAGTGGGCCCTATAGGGAAAAACCCCATTTTCAGCGGATCCATCAGGAAAAATGGGAAAAAAATCTGAAAAATATTTTGTGTCAGGATTCTGATGCAGAATGGTGGAGAATCGATCTGGAAATCGTTTAAAACACTCCGCTTGAGAATAGGATGCGAATTGGTGAAGATATAGCCATCGCAGTGGGCCCTATAGGGAAAAACCCCATTTTCAGCGGATCCATCAGGAAAAATGGGAAAAAAATCTGAAAAATATTTTGTGTCAGGATTCTGATGCAGAATGGTGGAGAATCGATCTAGAAATCGTTTAAAACACTCCGCTTGAGAATCGGATAAGAATTGGGCAAGATATAGCCATCGCAGTGGGCCCTATAGGGAAAAACCCCATTTTCAGGGGATCCACCAGGAAAAATGGAAAAAAAATCTGAAAAATATTTTGTGTCAGGATTTTGATGCAGAATGGCGGAGAATCGATCTAGAAATCGTTTAAAACACTCCGCTTGAGAATCGGATGGGAATTGGTGAAAATATAGCCATCGCAGTGGGCCCTATAGGGAAAAAGCGCTTGAGAATCGGATGGGAATTGGAGAGTTAGTTCCGTACCATTTTCTTGAAAGAATAGGAATGAATCTTCGTTTGTTTCCTTTTAGTTTAAATAATCTTGAAGAAAAGGCAGAACCTTTATATATATAGTATAACTTTTAATTGGATTCCTCCTCCTATTAGTGTTTTAATAGAATAAAAATAAGTCTCTAATGTATAACCCCCCTCTTCACTGCAGCGTCTCCCAGGAACCGTACGACTCCGACCAAATGGCCAAGGAGTTCATCATGCAGTTCGCCGGCATGGCCCTCACCGTGGGCCAGTCGCTGGTGTTCAACTTCAAGGACAAGAAGCTCCTGGGCTTGGCCGTAAAGTCCTTGGAGGCCATCGACCCGAAGAGCCTGGGCGAGGGCAAGGAGCCGGCGATGCGGAATGTGCGCTTCGGGCGCATCCTGGGCAACACGGTGGTGCAGTTCGAGAAGGCGGAGAACAGCTCCCTGAACCTGCAGGGCAAGAGCAAGGGCAAGGTGGTGCGCCAGTCGATCATCAATCCGGACTGGGACTTTGGAAAGATGGGAATCGGCGGCCTGGACAAGGAGTTCAACTCGATCTTCCGGCGGGCCTTCGCCTCGCGAGTCTTCCCCCCGGAACTGGTGGAGCAGCTGGGCTGCAAGCACGTCAAGGGCATCCTCCTGTACGGCCCGCCCGGCACCGGCAAGACCCTGATGGCCCGCCAGATCGGCACCATGCTGAATGCCCGCGAGCCGAAGATCGTCAACGGGCCGCAGATCCTGGACAAGTACGTGGGCGAGTCGGAGGCCAATGTGCGCCGGCTGTTCGCCGAGGCCGAGGAGGAGGAGAAGCGGCTGGGCCCCAACAGCGGCCTGCACATCATCATCTTCGACGAGATCGACGCCATCTGCAAGCAGCGTGGCTCCGTGGCCGGCAACAGTGGCGTCCACGACACGGTGGTCAACCAGCTGCTGACCAAGATCGATGGCGTCGACCAGCTGAACAACATCCTGGTGATCGGGATGACCAATCGACGGGACATGATCGACGAGGCTCTGCTGCGACCCGGCCGCCTCGAGGTCCAGATGGAGATCAGCCTGCCGAACGAGCAGGGCCGCGTCCAGATCCTCAACATCCACACCAAGCGGATGCGGGACTTCAACAAGATCAACGAGGACGTCGACTGCAAGGAGATCGCCGCCCTCACCAAGAACTTCAGCGGCGCCGAGCTGGAGGGTCTGGTGCGTGCCGCCCAGTCCAGTGCCATGAATCGACTGATCAAGGCCGACGCCAAGGTCACCGTCGATCCCGAGGCCATGGAGAAGCTGAAGGTGAACCGCGACGACTTCCTGCACTCCCTGGAGAACGACATCAAGCCGGCCTTCGGCACAGCCCAGGAGATCCTCGACAATATGCTCGCCCGCGGCGTCATCAACTGGGGCACTCCCGTCAGCAATCTTCTGGAGGACGGCATGCTCTACGTGCAGCAGGCCAAGGCTCCCGAGTCCAGTGGCCTGGTCTCTGTCCTGGTGGCCGGGGCCCCCAACTCGGGCAAGACCGCTCTGGCCGCCCAGCTGGCCAAGATGTCGGACTTCCCGTTCGTCAAGGTCTGCTCGCCGGAGGACATGGTCGGCTTCACCGAGTCGGCCAAGTGCCTGCACATCCGGAAGATCTTCGACGACGCCTACCGCTCCACGCTCAGCTGCATTGTGGTGGACAACGTGGAGCGGCTGTTGGACTACGGCTCCATTGGACCGCGCTACTCCAATATGACGCTCCAGGCCCTGCTGGTGCTGCTCAAGAAACAGCCGCCCAAGGGCCGGAAGCTCCTCATCCTGTGCACCTCCAGTCGTCGGTGAGTCATGGTCATGGTCATAACAGTCTTCTTCTACTAATTCTCCTTTTTGTGTCGCGCAGGGAGGTCCTGGAGGAGATGGAGATGCTGACGGCCTTCACTTCGGTGCTGCATGTGCCGAATCTATCGCATCCGGAACACATCCTGGCCGTGCTCGAGCACACGGATATCTTTAGCAAGGGCGAGGTGCAAGCCATCGGCAAGAAAATGGCCGGAAAGAGGTTCTAGTTGGAATATCCATCCCGAAAGTAGTCCTTAATCTTGTGTTTCTCTTGCAGGGTCTTCATTGGCATCAAGAAGCTACTGGGCCTCATCGACATGGCCCGGCAGACCGAGCCCTCCCAGCGGGCCATCAAGTTTCTGTCCAAAATGGAGGAGGAGGGCGGCCTCGACATGGTGGCCCGCCAGTAGGCGCCACCCTGCGACCCAGCCACCTCCCAATACAATGCAATCTCAATTATTAGCTTCTAAGTGCAGGAGTTGGAGGCAGAGGCACGACAAACACCGCAACCACAATATATATAAAATGCAAGCCGATGCAGAATCCGATCTAAACACTATATATGGTACATATATGTACGACCCAGGCTTTGCGTTGTTCGGATTATATAGACATATATATATATATATGTAATGGAAGAGGAGCTATTTACGTAATTCCCGTGTTTCTGAGTTCCCGTACACAGAGCACAATCAGATCGGAGAGATATATGTGAGATATAGTATGTGAGACCCGGGACCTGAAGATTTCACAAAGAAGAAGAAAGCGCTGGAGAGCGAGAGAGCTGTTACAGAAGATAGTCTCAATAACCAATATTAGCATGATATCCTTATCGTTGACTTTAATTTTAGGATCCAGGATATCTCCTTCAGGATCCAGGATATCGCTTGGCAGACACCGAAAGCCACAAGAAAACACCAAAAAAAAAAGAAAATACGAGAAAAAAAAACCAAAGTTGTTGTTTATCAGTGATTACGAACGAAACTACCTAATTAATTAATTAACAAAGAACATAAAAAGAAATTTATTAAATCAAATATTGTTAACCGCCAATGTTATATATACATATACGTATATCTTTAAATAAAGCAAACGATCTCGAATTCCATCTTAGGTGGCTCTACATAGGCCCTGAATATATTATATATATATATTAATATAAATAAAGCAATTAACTAATTCAACCAACTAACTAAAGACGCTCACTAAAGCTATAATAATTGTTTTTATGTTTTTATTTTGAATTATAATACCTTTTCCTAAAAGTAAGCTTTATAAATATGGCAAAAAATGTGTTCTCTAAATGTTTACAAAAATATAAAAACCCCAATTGGCAATTAAAAACATAATATTAAAAACGGTTTTTAAAAAAAAGGTATAAAATTGTTAATAAACTGCATTAAAAAGTAATTATTAACAATTTTTTTAGCTTTAGCTAAACCTAATTTTGTAAAATTTACTTGTTGGATTATTAGAGAAAAATAAACCATTGGCTATTAAACTAATCGGAGAGTGAAGTTTTTATTTTTAAAAATTATTTAAGCTTTTAAACGATATTCAAGTTTATTTTTAGCTTAAAAGCTTCTTAAACTTTTAACTTTACCTTTTAGGTTTTATATTTTTCTAGATTCTTTAATTCTTTATAAATTATTATACATTTTTTGCTTAATTATTCTTTTTAAAGTTTCAAATAAGTATTTAAATAATATCGCTAACCCCCACCTCCAATAAGATCGATAAGTATCGTCATATCGGTTAAAGCCGATTGGAAGTTGGTATTTTTTTTTGCCAGCAGTTGCCGATATTTCCAATTCATAAAATAGTTTACAAAAGTCCATTGAAATAATTTATTTCTTAAAAAATAAACATAATAATTTAAAATATTAACTTAAAACCCTCAAAACTTTAAAATATTTACGTAAGAAACCTTCCAATTAGATCGATAACTTATCGGTTTTGGTATGTTTTTTCAGACTTGTGGTATTTTTGTAGTGCGACGGTCATACTAGCGGCCAGCTGATCGGCAATGCACCCACACCGACACACACACACTGACGCACACGAAACGCACGTGCTGACGGCTTTGTTCGTTTTTTATTGGATTCGCCGCTGCCAGCTCCAACCAGTTCACCTTCTTT
This sequence comes from Drosophila bipectinata, assembly GCF_030179905.1. Taxonomy (NCBI): domain Eukaryota; kingdom Metazoa; phylum Arthropoda; class Insecta; order Diptera; family Drosophilidae; genus Drosophila; species Drosophila bipectinata. Next base: position 669,764 of record NC_091734.1, on the reverse strand, counting down.
GGTCACTCCGGCCTGCACCGCACCAGCTCCAGCTCCGCTCCGCCCCAGCTACTGCATAGTTTCGCTCGTTTCGCGATGGGTAAGAACAAGCGCAACAACAAAAACAAGAAGCAGCCGGCTGCTGGAGCTGCCGGTGGGGGTGATGCTGCCGCTGCGAAGAGCGACTCTAACGGAACTGTTCCAAGCAACTCCAATGGGAACCGGGCGATACCTGAACTCAGTTACCGGCCCAGGAGACAGCTAAACGAGCTGGTGCTGAAGCTGCTGGCACTTGTGGAGGTGCAGCCGGAAAATCCCAAGGAGGAGTGGAATCAGTACGTCCAGATTCAGGACCTGCTGCAGAGGATCATCGAACTGGAGGAGCCCATCAGGCTGGCATCCGAGACGGGCTCTTCTGCCGGCGACCGGCTGGCCAAGGTGGAGCGCTTCAAGGAGTGGGCCGAGAGCAGAGGCGTTGTCAACACGGCCGTGGAGATAGCCACCATCCCCGGCTACGAGCTGGGCCTGAAGGCCACCCGCGACATCCAGGCCGAGGAGAAGGTGCTCAGTGTGCCGCATCACACGATCTTCTCGATGGAATCCCTGCCCGAATCGGAACGCAATCTCATCGACAACTTCTCGGCCCTGGGCAACCTCAAGCTGGTCTACGCCCTCATTATCGAGAGGGCGCGCGGCGACCAGAGCCCCTGGAAGCCCTACCTCGATGTCCTGCCCGCCCAATACAACACCGTCCTGTACTACACCCCCGACCAGATGCAGAGGCTGCAGCGCACCTCGGTCTGTTCGGAGGCTGTGCGTCAGTGCCGGCTGATAGCACGCCAGTACGCCAATATGTACACGTGTGCCCATGTCCCGGCGAAGGCCACTGGCACGGAGGTGGCCAACAAGGGCGCCTACTTCACTGCCCATGGAGTCTGCTACGAGGTATACCGGTGAGTTGAGGGCCAGGTGGTGGTTTCTTGATGCTTTTTTTTGTTAATATTTTGGATATTCTTTGTTAAAGTTTAGTTTTTCTTGCTTTTCTTAACTATTTTTTGTTTAATTTTGATATTTTACTATTTATTTATTGAGTTTTTAAATATTTAAAGTATTATTTTAAATTAGAAAATTCTTAAAAAGTGGAATTTAAGAGCTTAACTCCAGAAGAGTCTTTTTTTAAAAGCCATTTTTTAGTAAAATTTATGCCTAGAGTTGTTTTTAATCAAAACTTTCTTTTAAAAAGTCTTTAAAAATTAGTTAAAAATTAATATTTTTGTTTCAAAAAAGTCTAGAATTTCTAAAATGAGCAATAATTTTAAAAAATATAAATTTTTAGTTGAAGAATATTCAAGATTTTAGCAAAAACTTTTCATTATATTTTTACAAATAGTTTACTATTATTATTTAAGTATATTTTTGTTTAAAAAGAGCCCCCTATTTATGCTCTTCCCCCTTCAAAAGCCCTTGAATTTATTATTTTTCTCAAAAAATCACTCCGATTGCGAAATTCCTTTGATTGAAATGCGATTAGTTTGTTTTGTAAACACCAGAAAACCAGAACTGCCCATTTTGGTTTAAAATTACGATACCTTCGGCGCCGATATTCTCTCCCTTTAGTTGGAAATTGTTTTGCTGGCTGGCTGGCTTGGCTGGCTTTGGTGATCCCCGAGGCACTGCACCATCTGGCCCCGCGCTGACCTTCCACGTCTGGCATTGCGATTGCAGGGATCTATTTACAGACTGGCTTCCACTTTCCACACTTTCATGGGCCAATGTAGATGGTTTCCCTTTCCATTTCGGTTGAAACCACATCTCTTCTTTGCCATTTGATGCTATTTTTAAACGACAGCACTTTTGATCCAAATTCCCATTGCAGAACACCCGAATAGGGGGGTGACTCATCAGGAAAATGCCTCAAATCTTTGCCACAATTTCTTCTACAATTTATTTATCTCAAAAAAATCAAAAATTTTTAACTTATGTACATACATATGTTGAGCGTGCTTAACTATATATATTATATATATTAGTTTATATATATATATATACTGTCGCCAGATGTTCTACTGCCTAGTGAGGGGGGGGAGGAAGGTGGGTGGGTGGGTGGCTAGTGGGTAGTGGGTTTCGGGTTCAAAAATCAAAACAAACTATAAGTGCCTCTCGGTTCTATCTTAAATAAATATTTTTTTTCAAAAGTGCATTTCTTTCAACTATCTGTTTATGTGCCACGCCCTTTTTTTTTTTTAGTTTAATTCGCCTTGATCTAATTTTTGGTATTTTTTTTAGTCAGTGCCAGAAAAGAAATTTTATTAAATTTTTAGAATAGTCTTCCCTTCTTCTTCATTATTTTTATTGTCCTCATAAATGGTTTTCCTTTCGAACTCTTTCGAATTTTGAGAATATATCGTATAATTTCTTAATATTTTTGGGCTTTTCTTATTTTTTTAGTTTCTTTTTTTGGGATATAAAGTGTAAAAAACACAACACAGTACATTTTGGCTAAGTTTTTCTTTTCGATAGTTTTTATTTTTTATTTGTTATTTTTTATTTTAGTTCTTGTGCTTAGAAACCCATTTCAATGACGTGTCCTTTTCTATGGTTTAGTTGAAAGAGTCGCTTATAGTCGCTTCTTTGTGGTTTATCCTCGTACTTTCGATCTAGAATCTGTGTAGTTTGGAGAGACGATAGTTTGTCGAGCTTGGGGACTAGCAACAGCACGGGGCATAAACGTAGGGAACGTCTTTCTTTGGAAACTGTGGGGAGATTCTTTCAAGGGAGTTTCTTTTCTTTTAAAGATTAGCATCTATGATTAAATATTTATTTAAATATTATTCAAAGGAAAATATTCATAAAATTAAATGGTTCTTTAAAAACATGTATTAATGAAAATAATTTCATACAAAAATATACTACGTTTTATTTGAAAAATATTTGAAAAGTTTAAAAACTTTAGAAATTTTTTTGGAAATCAAAAACGTTAAGCAAAAACGTCCTTCTTGAAAATATTTCCTAACTATAAACCTTTATTATTTAAAAGTTAATGTTTATTATTTAAAAGAAATACTTGTTTAATAATATTTTAGTTAGGAAATATTTTTTTAAATCAAATAATATTGTTTCTTAACTTTTTTTGTTTAAAAATATCCCAAATAATTGCCATATTTATTGAATAGAGTTTCAAAAAGTCAATTTTCTAATTGAAATATTCAGAAATGAAGGTCTAATAGATCTAAAAGATAAATGATTTATAATTCCTATTGAAACTAAAGAGTTTTCAAAGCTAAATAATTTTCTAAAAATTGTAACCTTTAAAGACTCTTAAAGAAATAAAAGTTTTCAAATAGGTTTTCCAATCTTATATTTTTCCAATTCTTGTTTTTAAAAATTTAAAAAGACTCTTTTTAGAAAGCCCCCATGTTTATGCCCTTTGCTGTCTTGTATTTACTGCCTTTTATTTTCAATTTTGTTTTTATTTTCCTTTTATCTTTTAATAATATTCCTTAGTTTTGTTTTTTGTTAGTTATACTTTCTCTCACAGAATGTTCCTTCTCCACAAAAAAAAATATCGCGCCTTAAACTAATTAAACGACTAACTCTTGATCCTCGAGTGTGTGTGTGTGTGTGTGTGTGTGTGTGTGGAGGTGTGTCTGTGTGGGAGTGTACATAGTTGTATATAAAACTTGGCCTAAACAACGGTCTATGTGTTCCGTTACCAGGATCACCACTAAGGTCTAGGGTCTAGCACTAGTCTCTGCTCCTAATTGTCGAAGGACTTGCGCAGCGTGTCGAATAGATACTCCTGGACCTCTGGGGAGTTGGGGTCCATGGTGTTGAGCTTCTGATGGGCACTGCGCAGGGATATGGCCAGGCCCCGCCCACTCATGGCCGACTCGTGGCCGGGGGCGTTGGTGGCAGGCGTTGTGGGCGTCGTAACGGATCCGCCGCCACTGGTGGTCAGTGAGGTGGCCGTGCTCAGGGTGGCGGAGCCGTCCCGGGAGAAGAGCAGCGAGCTCTGGCGCTGCAGCTGGTGGACGGGCGTGCAGCATGCCACCGATGTGGAGATGCTAGTGATGCCAGGGCCTCCGTTCTCCGAGCGCTTCTTGCCGGTCCCAGTGCCCACACCCACTCCCATTCCCATGCCCATGCCCAGCTCCTCCATGTGGTGGCGCATCGATGCGGAACTGGAGGCGGCGCCGGATGCGGTGGCCGAGGGATGCCGGGGCTGCATTTGGGGCAACTTGCTCTTCATGGCGTTGTAGGTGCGCAGGTAGCTACTCTTCCGGCGCCGCTGCTGCTTCCACCGGCAGACCACGAAGACCACCAGGAAGGTGGCCAGGGCCGTCACCACGATCGCCGTGCTGGCCACCAGGGCCGATCGGATGCCCGACGGCATGCTGGAGTACAGGCTGCCCAGGTGCTGCTGGGAGACGGCGGAGGTGGCGGCCGCCGCTGCCGGGCTGCGATGGAAGCCCGGGCCGGACAGCTCCAGGTCCAGGAGGTCGTGTGCCCGGGCCACCTCGTTCTCGATCTCCTCAATCACATCGTTGTTGAACGGCAGCCGGGCGTTGTCCATCGTCGAGTTCCCCGAGGATCCGTAGGGACTCACGCCCAAGTCGATGTCGATGCTGGTCGGTTCTCCTCCTGCCAGATCCGATTCCGGATTCGAGGACTGCTCCTGGGAGCTGCTGCCGCCATCCAACAGAAGGCGTGGCGGCGGCAGGAAGTAGGGATTCCTGTCCTCCGTGGCCGTCGCCGTGGCCAGGGATGCCAGGGCCAGGGTCTTCCAGGACGGGAAGAATCCCAGCGACTTCTCGCCCCTCTGGTTGATGGTTATGGTTCCGCCGGGCGAGGAGGACGAGGAGACGGCTGTCTGCGCATATGTGGGTCCTGCAAGGATACGTTTTAGAGAGGGAGGGATATTTCAATTAATATTTTTAATACAAATTTCCCTTAAATTTCCCTCTATTTTTCTGAATCGATAAATATATAGCCTTCGATATCCGAAAAGGAATATATTAATAATCTCCCTTGACTAGCCTAAAAATATTTTCAAGTTCAGTTCTTTTATCTATTTCCCCACTATTTTTCAAATTTATTGAAGTTTCTTTTGAATTTCCCCCTATTTTTCTTTCAATCTGTAATAGGAAAGGTTACTCTTCAGAAATGTTTCTTATTTCCTTAGAATTCTTTACTTTGACTTGTTTAAAAATGAAAACACCCACTTAACTAGTCTACAAAATATTTTAAAATTATATTTTTAGTACAAAAGTTTTGAATTTCCCTGTATTTTTTTTTAATTGGTAGTTTCTTCAGAAACTGTGTCTTTAAATCATTTACTTGGCTGGAAAATAATCTAACACACAGTTCTATTCTCAAAAGATACTGTAAATAAATATTTTTTTTATGAAAATTTTCCTTGAATTTCCCCCTATTTTTTTAAATTTACAAAATAGATGCAATTCTTAATAATCGTTGCTTTGAAATCATTACTTGAAGTTATAATGATTAAATCCCCCTTAAATGATTAAATATTTTAACATATTGTTAAGAATTAATATTTTTAATCGAAATTGTCTTTAAATTTCCCCCTATTTTATTTTTAATTAACAAAAAGACAAAAAGTTCTTTAGAAATTCTGTCTAAAAATCGTTTCCTCAAGTCGGGTATTATTTAACCAACTAATCTACAGAAAAGGTGCTTTATTTTCCACTGAAATTGTCCTTAAATTTCCCCTATTTTTTCTTAATTGACAAAAAGAATAGTTATTAAGAAATTCTGTTTTAAAATCGTTTTTTCAAGACGTTTATTAGAAAAGGTGTTTTATTATCAACTGAAATTTCCCTTAAATTTCCCCCTATTATTTTTTAATTAGAAAAATTGTTTGGAAACTCTTTATAATTTAACCTACTGAACTACAGAAAAGGTGTTTTATTTTCAACTGAAATTTCCCTTGAATTTCCCTTGAATTTTTTCTCGATTTATAAAAAAAAAAAAACGAAAACTTCCTTTAAAGTTGTTCTTAAAAAAGAAGAATAATTTTAATGAAAAATGTTTAAATCTTAAATCTTAAACCAAAAATAAGAATAACTATCCCCGGCTGTTAGTCCTTAGTCCTCTGTCCGTTGTCCTGTCCCCTGTTCGTTGCCCCCGCCCCTCCTGCGGCTCTGTCGCTGCCTCTGCTGGCGCAACCGCAGGGCGGTAATACCTCGACTGCCTGGTGGCGGTGCTCCGCGGCCGGAGACGCCGGCTCCTCCGCCGAAGCCCGGCTTCACCTCGTCGTTGGGCTCGATGTCGATGATGGAGGTGAAGTAGCTGGAGCCCTGCGAGTCCGTCTTGATCTCGTCCGGCTTGACGCTCTTCAGGTCCATCAGGTTGAAGTGCGGAAAGTTCTCGAACGCCGTCACGATGTCCATGTTGTCCTGCAGGATCACCTTCTGGCCGGGATAGAGCCGCGAGTGCTCATCGCCGCTCACGATCGTGGAGAGGTGGAGCTGGCTGGAGCCGCGCTTCCGGTGCTCGATCAGCTCCTCCAAGGTCATGTTGCGCTGCTCCAGGACCTTGAACAGCCTGTTGCCCGATCTCCGGTCCTCGATCAGCTCCAGCAGATCCGTCCGGTCGTCCACATCGTCTACTAGATTCGTCTGGGCAGGGGGGAGCTTCTTTTTCTGGTCGCTGGTGATGGTGGTGGTGATGGTGGCGGCGGGTGGCTCAAAGGAGGGCGAGGGCAAAGCTTCCGGGGACTCCTCGGGCTTCCTGACTCGCGTATGATGCGTGTTGCTCTCCACTTCGTCGAAGAAGTTCTCCAGGTCGTCGTCGTTGTAGATAAGCTCCTCGCTGCTCCGGGACGGTGGTGGTGGCGCTGCTGACGTGGACGGTGGAGGTGCCTCTGAGGTGCTACTGGCACTGCCATCCACCACATCCTCGCCACTCTCGACTATGAAGTTGTCCTTGAGCCTCTTGGTGGTTTCCTTAATGCTGGAGTTTCTCAGGCGGTACCGAGGATTCCCGCCCGGATACGGCTCGGGGGAGGATGGTAGCTCCTCTGGCGGGGCTTCGGTTTGGTGGTGGCCTTCTCCGGACTCTGCTTCGCTGGAGTCCGTTGGCTGCTCCTCGACCTCCTCGTGGTTCTCGTGGCTCTCCAAGTCGCTGGGCTCCTCCTCGGACTTGTCCGGCACCTCCTCGCTCTGTTCCTGACCATAGACCGCCGGAGTGCTGGTGGTGCTAGTGGTGCTGGTCTCGACCTCCTGCTGCTGGGTGGTCATGGGCGGTGGCGGAGTGGTGCTCGTGGTAGTCGAGCTACCCACTGTCTTGAACAGTCCCGGTGGCTTCAGAGTGGAGCGCAGATGCTGCCGCTTCTTGTACAGGGGTATCCGGGTGGTGGTGCTGCTGCTGGTGGTGCTGGGCGATGGTGGCGCCGTGGTGGTGCTGGCTGGACGGCGGCTGGAGCTGCTGGCCTCCCTGGAGGAGCTGCCGAAAAGCTTCAGGCGCTGCAGAGCCGGCGGATACTTGGCCTTGTTCTTGTCCCGCTCCTCCTCGTGGCCATTGGTGCTAGTGGTGGCATATCCGGCCGGCAATCGCCGGACAATCTGCTTGTTCTGCTGCCCCACAGTCTTGTGGAGGGGCTCCTCGGCCCCGTAGGTGGTGGCCTGGGCCGGCGCCACCGCTGTGGTCTGCAGGGCCAGCAGGGCATTCTGCTTCCCCTTCAGCAGGTCGTCCAGCGACAGATTCTTCTGCTGGAGGATCTCGCTCAGGCTCAGGCCTCCCGAATTCTTGAGGATGTTCTTCAAGTCCACCGCCGTCTTGGAGGTGGGGGCTGCTGCTCCCTCCTGGCCGGCCAGGGAGTCCTTCTTGGCCTGCCCGTAGGGCCGGCGATAGGCCTTGCTGGGACTACTGCCCTGCGAGTTGGCGTCCTGCTTCTCCGGGTTCTCCCTGATGGTCAGGGTGCCGGGCTGTGGCTTTCGCCGCCTCAAGGCCTCGGCATCGTCCTCCACATGACCGCGCCAGTAGGCAGGGTCTCCGTTCTCCTCTTCGGTGGCTCCCATGGTGGCCAGGGGCAGTTGGGGGCGACGCTTCCGTTTCCGAGTGGCGCCCAGCTGTGGATTGCGACGTCTAGTGTTGGTGCCACTCCCGCTCCCGCTTCCACTTCCGCTTCCACTCCCATCGCCGGAGGAGCCCTTGCCATCGTCCACAATCAGAGAAACGCCAGTCTGCAGGAGCTGCAAGTAGGAAAAAGTTAAGAGTTTAAATATTTATCTTAAATATTATTTCTTAAATCAAGTTCAGTGTGTGGGATGTGTTTTCTTCGCAAATAAGCAAGTGGCTGAGGTAATGGATGGGCTACTACAGGTGCCCTGATTGATGGCCCCCCATCCTTGTTCTTAGTTTCCGCCCCAAAACCCCCCTCCCAAAAAAATAAAGAAAACATCACCCGGTTATGGACATTCCATTATGGACAAGTCTGTTGTTTATTGAAGGAGCCTGTCGTTGGCTTTTACGACGTCTGTGGATGAGGATTCTGAAATTGATTTCAGGGACAATATACTTTATAATCAGGGACTGGATGCTAATTCCCATCATCGGTGGGTGGTTTAGAGGGAGGAGGTCGGAAGGATGAGGTCGGAGGCCTGCAGGCCGCTTTTGTGCTCGCTCGGTTAATTAATTTTCGATTTACTTTGTCCGGAAGCCAAAATATCTGCAGTCGAGATAAAGACAGACACCGGCCTGCAATATTAATTAGAAACATCTCTATAATGCATATATGTCAGGGGCATGAGTTATGAGACCCACTCCTCCTCCACTTAATCAGACTAATGCAGATTGCCGATTTATGGATTCAATCCAGATGGCCTTCTGTTAAAGAAATAATTAGACCAGAAGCCAGGCCAAACTTTTTACAAAACAAACATACTGTGCTCCAAATAATGGATGCCCAGGGAGGTATTCGGAATACGGAATTCCAAACTGCATACCCGGAAGCATTGCACGCATTTCTCTCACGTCATTTGCTGTGACATCTTTTTCTTTTCGGGTTTCTGTTTCCTGTTTTCCGTTTTGTGGATTGCTTTTTCAATTTCTGGTCTGGAAAGGAAGACACAGGACGACTTTGGCAGAGGAGTATGCATGCATAATGAAGACCAACTGGGGGGGGGGGGGGGATGAGGCAAAATAAGGAGACATGAGCCTGGCAAATCGGATTGCAGCGTAAGAGTCTCAACTTGTCCAGGAGAACAAATACTCCAATCTCCTAGCTTCAAGCTTCAAGCTCCAACCTTCCAGCATGTCCTGTGCATCCCTTTTAGCTTTTCTTTATTGGGTTTTTTCAGGCATTTTGGCATTCAGGCTTGATTAAATGACCATTCTTGTGCAGAAAGCAAGTTGGCATTTTCGATTTTGTTTTTATTTTGCATTTGTGAGTTGTGAGTCCAAAGTCCACTCAAAGACTGGTTCTCTGCTTCTCAGCAATGCTATTTCTGAGACGCAATGACAGGATAAAAATCAAAAGCCAACAAAAAGGGTCCTTGCGCCAGAACGCCGCCAGTCACTTGACTGGAGAGCCGAAAAAACTCCCAGAGTCAAGGCTTATTACATCCATGTGGCTTGCCTCCCTCCTCCCACCTGTGACAGGTGCTGGTCCTTGGTAGCCTTCTCTATGGCTGTCATCCACAGACGACGGCGCTGTCATTGGCCTTCAAAAAAGCCCTTTTTTGGGCCACCTAGCCTAACCCACTCGCTTTAAGTCGATAAAAGTCAGACAGAGCGATACTTGTCATCGATAGGTGTCGAGAAAAGCTATAGCTGCCTCGGGTGGCACTTTCCACGTCAAACTCAAGTCGAATAGGTATTCAAAGGCTTTTTCAACACTTCAGGTACATTTTATTGCAATAGAAACTCTTAGAATAACTTAAAATTCTACAAATCGATAATTATCGATATTTAGATACTTCTATAGATACTTCTTGATACACTTTTAACGTTAAATTCAAGTCAAATAGGTATTCAAAGGCTCTTTCAACACTTCAGGTACATTTTATTTCAATAGCAACACTTAAAATAGCTTAAAATTCGAAAAATCGGTAATTATCGATATCACTGCCGTCGATAGTTACTCCAAGCTAGGTACAGCTGCCTCGGTTACTGGTTTTCTGATGAATTTCAAAGGAAATCTGCTTCCTGAAACTTTCATCCGATTAACTAAAACAGGCTAAGAAAAGAAAAGAAAAAAAAAAAGGATGAGAATGTTGATTAAAGCCGATTTACCAACACTGGCAAGCAGTGCCTTCTGATAACTTATTACTTTTAATAAAAGCCCCCCCTACCCCCACCACTGGCTGCTCCTTCAGCTTCTCTGAAGAGACATCATAACAGCCAATACAAAGGCTTCGAGAAAAAGTTGAAAACTTCTTGGCAGAGCACCTTCTTCCGCCTCCACTCTTGAGTTTTCCTCAGTTTTTATTTCTTTTTTGGATTTTTTGGTGATTCCAGTAACCAGAAATAAATACGAAAAAAGGAAAACTTACTGCTGGTCCGGGATTCTCCGGCGGTCTTGTTCCTGGTGATTTCTAACAAAGTGAGTGGCCTTCCCACCGCCCCCTTCCTAACCACTTCAAACAAGTGGCTGCTTTTCATAATTAAATTGAAAAATTTATGCACAATTAAATGAAAACTTTCCTTTGTGGCTAGGGCACCAGCCACCGCCTCAAAAGCCCCAAAAAAGCCGGCCGAAAATGGCCTCCACAGCCCCAAATAGGACGTAGTTGCTGAAAACACCCACTTTTATTTCCCTGCTTATTATTCGATGGATAACAGATTTGGTAGTATTTTTGGTTAGATAATTCCTTTATTAGTATGCTTTAGTAGGATTGTGTTCTTATATGGTACTGCTTATAGTATACATGGTACTTCTTATGATACGTTTTTTATTTTCTAGCTTAAATTAGTTTCGTAATAGGTTTTTCTTAGTTGTAAGATTTTTAGAATTTTTTTCTGGTAAGCGAAAAAAAATTGTAAGGGGCCCGGACGCTATTTTTTTTATTTTTTAATTTTGTTGATTTCGGGAAAATACGGTCATACTTTTTTGTTATGTAGACCTGGTCACACTAATTTTTTACCCACAAAAATACGACCACACTAAAATACGGTCATACTTTTTTGTTATGTAGACCTGGTCACACTAATTTGTCACCCACAAAAATACGACCACACTAAAATACGGTCATACTTTTTTGTTATGAAGACCTGGTCACACTAGTGTGTCACCCACAAAAATACGACCACACTAAAATACGGTCATACTTTTTTGTTATGAAGACCTGGTCACACTAATTTGTCACCCACAAAAATACGACCACACTAAAATACGGTCACACCTTTTTGTTATGTAGACCTGGTCACACTAATTTGTCACCCACAAAAATACGACCACACTAAAATACGGTCATACTTTTTTGTTATGAAGACCTGGTCACACTAATTTGTCACCCACAAAAATACGACCACACTAAAATACGGTCATACTTTTTTGTTATGAAGACCTGGTCACACTAATTTGTCACCCACAAAAATACGACCACACTAAAATACGGTCACACCTTTTTGTTATGTAGACCTGGTCACACTAATTTGTTACCCACAAAAATACGGCCACACTAAAATACGGTCACACCTTTTTGTTATGTAGACCTGGTCACACTAATTTGTCACCCCCAAAAATACGGCCACACTAAAATACGGTCATACTTTTTTGTTATGTAGACCTGGTCACACTAATTTGTTACCCGCAAAAATACGACCACACTAAAATACGGTCATACTTTTTTTTTATGTAGACCTGGTCACACTAATTTGTCACCCACAAAAATACGGCCACACTAAAATACGGTCATACTTTTTTGTTATGTAGACCTGGTCACACTAATTTGTTACCCACAAAAATACGGCCACACTAAAATACGGGCATACTTTTTTGTTATGAAGACCTGGTCACACTAATTTTTAACCTATAAAAATACGGTCACACTAGGCCCGTAGGCTGTAGCGCGTATGAAGGACCCCGTTGGGTGGAGGTCCACAATCGGTTCAAGTAGCCCTTACGGCTGAGTTTGGGTGGTGTAAGCCGTATAGTGCGTATCGTACGGCGAATAGCTTCTATTGATTAGCATTATTGCTTATATATGCGCCTCGCAACCCTTAAATATTAACCTTCTACTATTATTTACCTTTTTGTCGATAGATGGGCCGTGTCGACGGTGATGACCCGCCAGAACCTGGTTCCCCGCAAGTTCCACGTGAAAGATGAATCCGGGCAAGAGAATGTGCTGGAGGAGGAACCCGTCTCGGCCCTGATTCCGTTCTGGGACATGGCCAATCACGGGTCCGGCAAGATCACCACCTTCTTCGACCACTCCGCCGGAGAGGTGTCCTGCAACGCCCAGCAGGCCTATTCCGCCGGAGAGCAGTTCTTCATTTACTACGGAGATCGGTCCAATGCCGAGTTTTTGGTGAACAACGGGTGAGTGACCCCAATCATGACTTAATTCAATCGATTTCTATGGGACATCCTTTCAGGTTCGTCGATCCCGACAACCACAACGACTATGTGAACATCCGCCTGGGACTGAGTCCCACGGACCCGCTGGTCGAGAAGCGGGCCAGCATCCTGTCTGCCTTGGGCATCAAACGTAGGGTGGAGCTACGGGTTCTGCCGGCTCCCGTGTACATTCACGGCGACCTGCTGGCCTTTGTCCGGGTCTTCAACATGAGCGCCGAGCAGCTGGAGCACTGGACCAGCAACCTGGAGAGGGCGAGGGATCTGCAGTACATCGACTGCGCCCTGGAGACGGACCACGAACGCAGCACCTGGCAGTATCTGTACGAGCGCTTGAAGCTGCTGCTGGCATCCTTCGAGGCCTCCGCGAAAGCCACGAACAGTGAGCCAGAGAGCAAGGACTCTGATCGGGAGATCGACCAGATCATTCAGCAGTACCGTCGCCAGGAGAGGAGCATCCTTGCCGGAGCCTTGCAGTATGTTCAGGAGCATTGCAAGGTGTAATGGGAAGGGGAAGAACCACATCACTGAGCCTCACACACAACCACAACCACACACCCACACCCACACACAATTCGAGTGGCCATCGAAAGAAAAATCAACATACTTTAGCCTTAGCAGTTAACTGTTTTTAAACTTAATTTATATGAATTTTTTTTTAAAACCAAATGAAACCAAAATATTATTAACGACCACATTGAAGAGGTAGCTGGACCGTGTACCTCACAACTATTCATCGTCATCACCGAATATCGGAATACTCCTCGCGATTTTATGCTCGTCTACGTCAAATATTTCAAGTGTAAAGCGTCTAATTGTTTTGTGTTTGTTTATTTAATCTTAATTTAATCGATTTTATTGTATTGGAATTATATATGAAGTGAAAAGCAGTGGAGAGAGTTTGAATGGGTTGGTAGTGGGGTGGGGGTACCCCTAGGAAAAAAATCGAAAAATTTCAAAACGATATTTTGGCTATGTTTTGAATGAGGAAAGTCGCTTCTGAGTTCCCTGATTACAGAATGGTACTTTATTTCCCGATCGGATAACAATTGGCAGAGCTATGCCGATCTGAAGAGGAAAAAGTGGGGAATTTTGAAAATCAACAATTCTGCAGGGGTACCCCTAGGAAAAAAATCGAAAAATTTCAAAACGATATTTCGGCTATGTTTTGAATGAGGAAAGTACCATCTGAGTTCCCTGATTACAGAATGGTACTTTGTTTCCTGACCGGATAACAATTGGCAGAGCTATGCCGATCGGAAGAGGAAAAAGTGGGGAATTTTGAAAATCCACAATTTTGCAGGGGTACCCCTAGGAAAAAAATCGAAAAATTTCAAAACGATATTTCGGCTATGTTTTGAATGAGGAAAGTACCATCTGAGTTCCCTGATTACAGAATGGTACTTTGTTTCCTGACCGGATAACAATTGGCAGAGCTATGCCGATCGGAAGAGCAAAAAGTGGGGAATTTTGAAAATCCACAATTTTGCAGGGGTACCCCTAGGAAAAAAATCGAAAAATTTCAAAACGATATTTCGGCTATGTTTTGAATGAGGAAAGTCGCTTCCGAGTTCCCTGATTACAGAATGGTACTTTATTTCCTGACCGGATAACAATTGGCAGAGCTATGCCGATCGGAAGAGCAAAAAGTGGGGAATTTTGAAAATCCACAATTTTGCAGGGGTACCCCTAGGAAAAAAATCGAAAAATTTCAAAACGATATTTCGGCTATGTTTTGAATGAGGAAAGTACCATCTGAGTTCCCTGATTACAGAATGGTACTTTGTTTCCTGACCGGATAACAATTGGCAGAGCTATGCCGATCGGAAGAGCAAAAAGTGGGGAATTTTGAAAATCCACAATTTTGCAGGGGTACCCCTAGGAAAAAAATCGAAAAATTTCAAAACGATATTTCGGCTATGTTTCGAATGAGGAAAGTACCATCTGAGTTCCCTGATTACAGAATGGTACTTTGTTTCCCGATCGGATAACAATTGGCAGAGCTATGCCGATCGGAAGAGGAAAAAGTGGGGAATTTTGAAAATCCACAATTTTGCAGGGGTACCCCTAGGAAAAAAATCGAAAAATTTCAAAACGATATTTCGGCTATGTTTTGAATAAGGAAAGTACCTTCTGAGTTCCCTGATTACAGAATGGTACTTTATTTCCCGATCGGAGAACAATTGGCAGAGCTATGCCGATCGGAAGAGCAAAAAGTGGGGAATTTTGAAAATCCACAATTTTGCAGGGGTACCCCTAGGAAAAAAATCGAAAAATTTCAAAACGATATTTCGGCTATGTTTTGAATAAGGAAAGAACCTTCTGAGTTCCCTGATTACAGAATGGTACTTTATTTCCCGATCGGATAACAATTGGCAGAGCTATGCCGATCGGAAGAGCAAAAAGTGGGGAATTTTGAAAATCCACAATTTTGCAGGGGTACCCCTAGGAAAAAAATCGAAAAATTTCAAAACGATATTTCGGCTATGTTTTGAATGAGGAAAGTACCATCTGAGTTCCCTGATTACAGAATGGTACTTTGTTTCCTGACCGGATAACAATTGGCAGAGCTATGCCGATCGGAAGAGGAAAAAGTGGGGAATTTTGAAAATCCACAATTTTGCAGGGGTACCCCTAGGAAAAAAATCGAAAAATTTCAAAACGATATTTCGGCTATGTTTTGAATAAGGAAAGTACCTTCTGAGTTCCCTGATTACAGAATGGTACTTTATTTCCCGATCGGATAACAATTGGCAGAGCTATGCCGATCGGAAGAGCAAAAAGTGGGGAATTTTGAAAATCCACAATTTTGCAGGGGTACCCCTAGGAAAAAAATCGAAAAATTTCAAAACGATATTTCGGCTATGTTTTGAATGAGGAAAGTACCATCTGAGTTCCCTGATTACAGAATGGTACTTTGTTTCCTGACCGGATAACAATTGGCAGAGCTATGCCGATCGGAAGAGGAAAAAGTGGGGAATTTTGAAAATCCACAATTTTGCAGGGGTACCCCTAGGAAAAAAATCGAAAAATTTCAAAACGATATTAGGGCAATGTTTTGAATGAGGAAAGTCGCTTCCGAGTTCCCTGATTACAGAATGGTACTTTGTTTCCCGATCGGATAACAATTGGCAGAGCTATGCCGATCGGAAGAGGAAAAAGTGGGGAATTTTGAAAATCCACAATTTTGCAGGGGTACCCCTAGGAAAAAAATCGAAAAATTTCAAAACGATATTTCGGCTATGTTTTGAATGAGGAAA
Organism: Drosophila bipectinata; assembly: GCF_030179905.1. Classification (NCBI taxonomy): domain Eukaryota; kingdom Metazoa; phylum Arthropoda; class Insecta; order Diptera; family Drosophilidae; genus Drosophila; species Drosophila bipectinata. Next base: position 653,981 of record NC_091734.1, on the reverse strand, counting down.
GTACCATCTGAGTTCCCTGATTACAGAATGGTACTTTGTTTCCTGACCGGATAACAATTGGCAGAGCTATGCCGATCGGAAGAGGAAAAAGTGGGGAATTTTGAAAATCCACAATTTTGCAGGGGTACCCCTAGGAAAAAAATCGAAAAATTTCAAAACGATATTTCGGCTATGTTTTGAATGAGGAAAGTACCATCTGAGTTCCCTGATTACAGAATGGTACTTTGTTTCCTGACCGGATAACAATTGGCAGAGCTATGCCGATCGGAAGAGCAAAAAGTGGGGAATTTAGAAAATCCACAATTTTGCAGGGGTACCCCTAGGAAAAAAATCGAAAAATTTCAAAACGATATTTCGGCTATGTTTTGAATGAGGAAAGTCGCTTCCGAGTTCCCTGATTACAGAATGGTACTTTGTTTCCCGATCGGATAACAATTGGCAGAGCTATGCCGATCGGAAGAGGAAAAAGTGGGGAATTTTGAAAATCCACAATTTTGCAGGGGTACCCCTAGGAAAAAAATCGAAAAATTTCAAAACGATATTAGGGCAATGTTTTGAATGAGGAAAGTCGCTTCCGAGTTCCCTGATTACAGAATGGTACTTTGTTTCCCGATCGGATAACAATTGGCAGAGCTATGCCGATCGGAAGAGCAAAAAGTGGGGAATTTTGAAAATCCACAATTTTGCAGGGGTACCCCTAGGAAAAAAATCGAAAAATTTTAAAACGATATTTCGGCTATGTTTTGAATGAGGAAAGTACCTTCTGAGTTCCCTGATTACAGAATGGTACTTTATTTCCCGATCGGATAACAATTGGCAGAGCTATGCCGATCGGAAGAGCAAAAAGTGGGGAATTTTGAAAATCCACAATTTTGCAGGGGAACCCCTAGGAAAAAAATCCTTTTTTGAAAGAGGTGGAAATCAAAAATAAATACGATTTGCGGCGTATTTCTGCTCGTGGGTGGGTGATGTCACTTAGATTCGTTTAATTGGCAATAACTAATTGACTTGCCAGACGTCCAGCTGTGACAGCCTCAAAAACCAATCAATTTGCCAAACCAATTGCCCACCCAGCCACCCACACCCACACACACACACACACACACACAGTTGTAGAGAAATCCTAGCTGGACACTCATACACATAAATTGGCACACCAACAGTCACACGCATATGGCGACGAATGCCTTCCGGCGCTTGTCTGTGACTGTAAAATATTTGATGGCACCCGAGTGGGCGTGGCATGGCATGGCGTGGAGGGGCGTGGCGTGGCTGGGCGTGAGCGGCGACCGGACTCACGACCGGAAACGGATATGAAATGGTTCGTTTAAATTTTTCGGTCTTTCCATGGCGAGAGATAATAAATTTAAATGTCGGGAAACATGAGATACATACATACGTATATCAGTTCTTGGTTGGAGGATTAGAAATAAATTTGTGGCCAAGCTGGTGTTGGCCAGAAACATAAATTAGTTGAAATTCATTTGGCCATAAACATTGCGGATGGCAAACACAAAAGAATCATAAAGATATATGTTGGAATTGATTGGGATTATAAGCTTAAGATGAAATTTAAAGCTTAAAATCGTCTAAGAACTAGTATTTTTCACGGAGGCATCTCTGCAGGATCTAGTCTGTCTATTCGGGATGCAGGATGCACTGGATGGTCTCGTAACCAGAACGACAACACACAATGTCATCCAAATTGCAGCTCCAAGTGGTGTTAATTATGAGAAGCCCCTTCTCCCCTTCGTTTTGCAGGGTTGTAGAGATTTCCAAATATCGGTGATAAGGTCGGTCCCCGTCCCCCCCCTCCCCGCTACCAGTTAACAATGGCAATGTTGTTGCCAGAAAAACAGATGGAAGCAGGGCGTGGCAGTGCCGTGCACTGTTGGCATTGCCAAACACTCTCGGAAATGTCATTAAAATGGCTCGACGGCGCCTCCTCCGCGGCACAGAACCACAGACATTTGATTTGACACTCGCATAGCTATTTTCCGTATTCACATTTCGCGGGCCACGCCCCCTCCCACCCCTTCTGCATCACCGCAGAGTTGGCACTCAATTTTCACGCTCGGAAAAGTGATTGGGAAATCATAGAGGATGGAGCATGGAGCATGGAGGAGGGGGAGTTGATTGAAATATTTCAAAATATTTCAAGAGTTCAATGATTGCGAACAAAACGAGGTCACAATCGATCGATTATATCGGAATCCGATTTCGAATCCGATTTTTCTAGTCCTTTGTCCGGCCTTTTGCTAATTGCTCTGGCAACACTTTCCCACCAAAGACCACCAACGGAGGAGGAGGAGGAGGAGGACAGTCCGGCCAAGCAATTAGCAAATGACAAATGACAAATGCCCCCTGGCCGGCCGCAGTGCAAAACTTAAGCTGCTTAAAATGTATGCAACATGCCTCATAAAAATGCCTCTTTTCCCAAAACAAATACAGGGTGTGATGGTGTGGTAGAGAAAAAGAGGGGTTTCCCCCAACAATTAGTTCCACTTAAAGCCTAGCTTGGCAAAGATCTGATATAAAATCTTTAAATATTTGGATAAAATACCACCAACCCTTAAGCTTTAAGCTAGATTTAGTTTGGTCTAAAATATATAGACCTGGCAACCCTGTTTTTCAATAATTTAATGCACGAGTGTGGCTTTGTCAGTTTTGTGTGTCGGCTTGGACGCGTTATTTGCTCGGAAACGGTTGCCAAACGGCTGAATCTTCTTTTTTTTTTCATTTTGTTGCCATTTTTTGATACTCTATACTGTTTTAACTAAAGGGTATATTCTTGTATAGTATTTAAAGAACAAAATCTAAGCTTTTTGGTATATTTTTTTTATGAAAATTACTGTAACAAATTCTTGTAATTATTTTAAAGAGTCTATGATTTTAGTCGAGTTAAGTAAAGCTTTGTATTTAGGCATTCTGTTACCTAAAGTACCAGGTATTCATAATCATAATTCTTTGTGGTATTTTTTAGAAAATGTATGATTTTGTAAAGCTCAATATTTATTCATCTAATTACCATGTGAACCTGGTATTAAAGTCAATCTTCTCAAGAGTTCTTGAAGAAGAAGAATAGAAGTCTACGATTCTAGAAAGCTTCGTTTTTTAGCAATTTTCAGTCTTGGTATTTTTTTTGAAAATAAGTCAGTATTTTGTTACTGGAATTATGATTAAGAAAGGTCAAACCTTTATATTTGAGGAAAGTCTACGATTATTTAAAAGAAAGTATTGAAGATTCTTAGTATGAAACTACCAAGTAGATTTAATCCAAATTCTTTGAGGTATTTTTTAATGAGCTTTCAGTTTTTTAAAGCTAAATACTCGGACATTTTGCTACCCAAAGTACCGGGTATGTATAGTGAATCTTTTTTCTTAAAGATCTTTGATTTTCTTCCAAGAAAGTAAATGTTTTTAAAACCAAGCTCTTCAGACACCTTGTTTCTAGGTAGAGTATTCGGTTTAGGGTAAAAACGGTACTATTCGAATAAGTACCGGGTATTTATAGTTGCCAGACTTTTCTACAAAACTCTACTACTATACCCCCATTCTTTGGCCTGTGGGATCCTTTATTTTTGCAGTCTCTGAAATAAATCTACGCATTTTGTCGCACACACAAATGCCAGCCACACGGACACGTGGTTAGTGCCATGTTTGCCTTAATCCTTGCCATATATATCTATGTATGTATGTATCTATGTATGTATGTATCTGTGTGGGTGTAGATACATCTATGTATGTGTGTGTGTGTGTGCAACGCTTAAGCACTTAAGCGCATTTCCATAGATTTTAAGGCGATTTCGTTTTCAACGCTCATTTGCATGCGACCAATTGCCAGTGTTGTTTGTTATTTTTTTTTTGTGTCCTGCTTAGTCCTGCCACCTGTGGTTGTTGCTGCTCTTGTTATTGTTGTTGTTGTTGTCGTTATTAAGTTAAGCAGTGTGTTGTCAATTGATTGCATTTATTTGCTCAACTTAAACGTTTTCGCAATTGGCTTAGTTAGCATTTTGCTACAAAGTCAGATTTCTAGAAAAGTTCGACTCGGAATTTGCATCTTCTGGCTGAATTAACTGCTGCAACATGTGGCTTGCCACTTGCTACTTGCAACACATTATGGCCCTGCCTTTTAACCAGTGCTGGGTAATCCGGGTAAGTGGTAGCAGGTGCCAGGTAGCAGGTGCATCAGCTCCAACTTGAGGCTCTTAAATTCCAAGACACTTGCATATTGATTTGATGGAATCTTCTCCTACCTCCTAGCCCTCCCCCTTCCTCAATTCTCTCACCCATTATATAATTTCCCTCACCCTGAAGTCTAATTTCAGTGTGTTTCAGAGCTCTTTTCACTTTCCCCGGGCAAGTGCCAAGATATTGCACTGCACAGCCTGTCAGTGGGCCCCCCCCCCCCTAACAAGGTTAAGTTGAATGGAAACTAATTTGCATGGCACGTGACTGTACCCAGCGCTGCCAGAGTTGCCATCGTTGTGTTTGTTTGCAATTAACTCGGCCATTGTTGTCGACATTGTTGCAATATCTGCTGCATCAGCCCTACGGCTTTATACACACAAACTTAATGGATGCTATTTAATATTTTATGATTTTTAGGAATAAAATTTATTAAAGATAGTCATAGAGAGAACTTTTAGTATTTTTTTTATACTCTTTTAAGATGAGTTAGTATTTTTTTTTCGGTGCATTCCTTGAGCCGTACTTATTTTATTTGCTAATTGCAACACTCAAGACAGACCAAGTGCAGCGGACGACAACGGCTCGACAAGTTTGTTGCCTCGCAAGAGACAACGGCAGCCATTCAGCTATATATCTGGCTATATATATATATCCGTAGATATATATATTCATGCTGTATAGCAGAAGAAGGCCGAGGCTGGCCGGGACAGGCAAACAAATTAAAACCGACGCATCAACTGATGTCTTGCAAGTCGAAAGTTGGTGGGCGGTTCTCTATTTTTGTCCTGAGATGGATGATAGATTTAATTTCCCAAAAAAAAGACTAAAATTTTAATAAAATTTACTAAAAAAAATCAAACCAGTTAGGCTCTTGATTACTCTTTTTTTTCTCAAAAGGGTAATTCATTTCCTGCACACTCTTCTCTTTGAGACTCACTTACTTTTTGCATTTTTCAGCATTTTTACACTTTTCACTTGCCACTTGGCCTGCATAAAGGATAAAGGATAAAGGCTAAAGGATAAGGGCTAAAGGGGGAAGGGGTGGAGAAGGTGGTAAACAGAAAACAAGGGCTTGCCGTGGGCGTGGCATTAACCCAAAAAAATAAAAAAGAAAAGCCAAAGTACGGCGACGTTTGTTTTCCGCAGGACCCTCCACTTGAAGAGTTTTGAGAGAAAATTGCTGGCGAGGTGAAGAAAAGCCGAGCAGCTTAAGTGCGTGCCCCCCCACCGCCCCCCCTCTCCTCGGCCATGGAAAACTCATTGCTGTGCTTATTATTTTCCAAAAGGAAATGAAGTTTTCAGGCTACCAGGCTCAAGACTTGGCTTGTAAGCGCCAAGCTTACAGATCACTCAGTTGGCCAGAATACATAATGTAATGCAAAATTATGAATCTGAAAAGGTATCGGGCTCAAGGGGGGGGAGTAGTTCCAAAGTAAGGGGGGAAATATTTTTGCAGCCTGAAAGCCGGATATGAAAGCACAACAATATTATCAGAGATTAGTTGGGGATTAGGGGGGGTTTTCATTAATTATCCTTCATTGTTTTTGAGAAAATTTATAAAAAATACCAAAAAGTAGATAAATACTGGTTTTCTTAAATCAAATACTGGGTGGTTTTAAAAGGGTATGTCCATAAGACATCTCTAAACTTGGGTTTATCTCAAATACCATATTAAAAAATACTAAAGTAGAGGGAAATACTAAGTAATACTGGTTTAATACCAATTATACTGGTAATTCCAGAAAATACTGGTTTTCTTCCATATAAAAAAATAAAATGGAAAAGAAGGATGGGGATTTCCATCAATCCCCTTCACTGTGTAAAGTCTTCACTTATGTTTTTAAATAAAATATTAAAAATACTAAAGTGGAAGTTTATACCAAGTAACACTACTCAGTAATACCATGAATATAATACTGGTTTTCTCAAACCAAAGATTGATAAAGAAGAGGTATTGGAATATTTAAAGAGATTAATATTACACATCTCTAAATTTTCTTTTCTCTAATAACTAAATTATACCAAAATATTACCAATTAATAGGAAATGTTTAAAAATACTAAAGAAAAAAGTAAATAAAAATACTAATTAAGAGAAATACTGCTTTTCTACGTACTTTAAAGTACCAGTTTTTTTTTGTAAGAATTTAAAATCGCAGCAGTAGCTTAACTCATTTTTAAAACCAAAAACACCTCTTTCTCCCACAAACCACTGGCTGGCTGGTATAAAAAAATCAAAAATATCTGAAGCATAAAATTAAAAAATAACAAAAAGGCCATCAGGAGGCAGGTTTATGATTTTAATTGGCAATTAAGTCGGCTTTTGGTTGACAGAAAAACAGAAGAGACAAAGAAAGAAAACAAAACAGAAAGAGCCAGCACTAATGAGTGATTTATGTATAATATATGTATATTTTTTTTGAATTCAACATTTTGTTGAATGTTTCGAGAAAGATTAGACCGCTGTCAGAAGTTGAGGCCGGAATGTCAGTCACTCTGACAGGCTGTCCCAACAAGAGGGGTGGTCTGTGTGGCAGGACATTAAGGATTCATGCCTCATTCGACATATCGATAACTGGCACTTAAATGCAAGCAGGCCATACATACATAATAGAGGAGGTGGAAAGAAAATAGAAGCATTCCTCCACCCCCCTCCGGAATTATTTAATAATCGATCCAAGGACCTGAGGACCCAAGGACCTGAGGATTAAGGATTAAGGATCTTGGGGGCCAAGCATAAGCACATTCATAAATTGTTCAGGGCAATTACATGCCCTCAGTTGGGGGTCCCTGCAGGCTCTGTTAAATCTATAATGGGCCATATTACGCAATCAAGCAACGCATCCTTTGGGATCCTGCCTAGTGTTTTTTTTCCCCTGTTGTTGTTGTTTTTTCTGCTGGCAAATTGACAGTCCTAGTGGGAATTCAGTCGCATCGCATCTCATCTGTCAGGCCTGCACGACACTCACTCTGATAAATTAACGAAATTGAGCTGCCTGCCTGTATGTTGTGTCTGCTTGTCCCTCTTTTTTATTCGAATGTTTCATAAATATTAAATTTTAATTAATTGATTGCCATTAAAGAGTTTCCCTCACAACCTACCCTGTCTGCACTCTGCACCCTGCGCTCTAAGTCCATTAAATTGGCTTCATTTTTTGTTTCTCTATCGATTTAATTACTCAATTTGCATAATTTATTATATATTTAATGATCCAATGGGTTTAAAGGATTAAAGGTGCTTAGTCACGGGATTATAGGAGGGTATGGAGGAGGGTAAAGTATGGAAAAGGTTATTAAATCGGGTTGTTATAGCTTAGATAGTTTTCTTTCATACTTCCATCTCTAGAAATCACGTGATACACCCAGGATATAGCTTTAAGTTTACCTAATTGTCTGATTTTAAAGGAATATAGTCATATGACTATGAGCTTATGAGAAATAAAACATGTAAGAGTCTTATAAAGCCCATATTTTTGGTATTGATAGGTCTTTCACGCTTCCATCTCTAGACGCATCTCTAGAACTAACGCTATACACGCACGATATATAGCTCTACGATTATTTATCTTGCTAATTCAATATATATGTATTTTAGTTATGGTTTATAGTTTTGAAAAAACGAGAGGGAGAATATATAGAATAGTTTATAAAAATCTGTAATTTTTTAGTTTCGATAGTTATCCTGCAAGCTTTCATCTCTAAAACTCACATGATAAACCCAGGATATAGCTCTTAATCCATGGAATTTGTTGGTTTTAAAAGAATACATGCATTGGTTTTAGATTTCTTAAGGTATTTTAAAAAGAAAAGTTAGAATAGACCACAAAAACCTACCGTTTTTGGTTTTATAGTTTTCTTTCATGCTTCCATCTCTAGAAATCACGCACGACATATGTAGCTCTAACAATATATAGCTCCAAAGGAATATTATTCATGGGCTTTTAAATTTTTAAGAACAAAAAGCTAGAATAGACTCTTAAAACCCTTGTTATAAGTCACGATAGCTATCTGTAAAGCTTTCATCTCTAGTTCTCACGTGAGTCACGCACGATTTTAATGAATTTATCGATTAAATTAGTCAATTATTAAATGATAAACCCATTTTAATAATAATTCAAGTACTATAGTCTCAAATAGTGCATTTAAAGCCACAAGTATTCCACAAGTCCCAAGTATCGCAAGTCATAATGGCCTCCCATCACTAGATCTGGGATAAAACCTCAATTGAATCGGCAATGCCATTGGCAAATAATCGTAAATAATCGGGGAATAACTGTTGAATGAGCAGCTGTGGCAAGTGGCAAGTGGCGCAGTCAGTGCAACAAAATGGCGTCAACTGTCATTTCCGCTTGTCAAAGCAGAAAAAGGCAATATGGCGTCACTCGACAACAACGATCCACTGGCCACTCGGTGGGGCCCAAAAACCAAAACTGAAACCAAGCCGGGCCCTGGTACTTTGATTAACTGCTGCCAGGGGGGGCCGGGCATGTGGCTCAGTGGAGCAAAAAACCACAGGCGGTGGCATGTAACACAAACAAACACACACACACAGATATTTCAGATGGGATATATAGTATATAGTACTATAGTGTATGTGTGTTTGTGGCATTTTAATTTGCTTGCCGCACATTAAATCAATTAATTTATGTGCATAACTTGATGCATTCTATTAAATGCGATTAAATGCTTAAACAAAATGCATAATTGATCGCTGCCAATGATGGAATATCTTTCAATTTTCCAATTTTCATCAACATATATCTTGCGATTTATGACATTGTCGTGAGGGGAATATTCATATTAATGTCCTCTGGCCTCTGGCCGACTTCCAAAAAAAAAAAAAGAAGAAATTGTAATAAAAGTGCTGGCCTAGTTTTTTGAGAGCTTCTCGCATTTGAATTGCATATGAAGCTGTCGTGAAAGTCCTCCTGAAAAGTTAAGTATTATATTTCGTATGCAAAGCCTCCTTCTGACAGTTGCTTTTTTTTTTTTTAATGAGTTACTGTCTAATATTTAAATATTTAAACCATCATGATAAATATTTAATTTTTTAATTATGCAATAATAACCTTTCTGGGTCATACAAATATGTCTCAAGCATTGTCCTCTTTTTTTTTGGCTCTGAATTATTAAGGTTTATCATAAAAACGCCACACAAATTACTCAAAAATTGACCACCCCCTAAAACTAACCCTCTAACTAGCAGGGGGGTACCCCCTTGGTACTATATGTATGAAATACAATTTAAATATTTAATTGCCAACACAATTTAAAATCGTGTTAAGGCAAAAGCCATAAAAAAAAGGTGCCATGTACTGCCATATACTCTTATCTGGGAAGGGAATATGGTTTGTGTGGAAAACTGATTATATTTTTAATATTTTATGAGATGTACTTTCTAAAAAATGTAGTAATTTTAATGAAAAATTAACACAACTAACAAAATATATTTCTATCTCTAAGGATAGAGCTCCTTTTTTTTAAGGACATTTTAAATTCATCATTAATGACATTATATTTTCACCTATTTTTTCCCCTCTTTCACTTTTTTAGCTTTGAATTTTTTTACTGCTGCTGCTGTTTTCTTTCTGCATGACCGCTGGGTACAAAAAAAATAAAAAAAAGAAAGAAATACAAAAAGCTATTGCATAACAACAGGCGCCCAGACTACTGACCTCGGGCCATGGACGGAAGTGTCCTGGCAGTGGGGGCGGAGGGGGTCGCTGCAAAGTTAATGAGCATTTTTTAATGCAAATCATTTGCCCGGGGCTCCTCCACTTTATTCATAAACGGATATATACCCAGATATACTATATAATGTATGTATATAATGCATATATAATCGAGGCTATGACGGCATGGCGTGTTAATTGTCTCCTTCGGCGGCTTTGGCAGCGTTTTGTTGCTCCACCGCCTCCGGGGGCATGCAACAATATTCTTTGCTGTATACAACCATACAACTATACAACCATACAACCATACACAATGTGCCACATACTATATGCCACATATATTGTAGTACAAAGCGCAATCAAATGATTGCCAGCTGCCTGGTTGTTAGTTTTCAGCCCACCCGCCCTAGGACCCTAACCTGGCACTTGGGGAATTTTTAAAAAAATATTAATTATAAAATTAAATAATATTAAATATTGGGTTATATATTAAATAATATCAAATATTGTTAATATTATCTTGGATTAGTTTTATTCTAAAATGGGTATCTTTTGTTTCTATTTTATTTTTTTTGAAATTTCTTGGAGAGGGTTTTTAAAAAATACTGGTTCTTTTATATATTTTTTTTAAAAAGAAAACCTGTACTTTAAGAGCTTTTTTAAATAAACTCTTTGGTTTTTTATATATGAATATTTAGAAACTTTATAGTTTTTTAAATCTTTAATAAATCTTCAATTATTTTGAATTTTAGAAACTTTCTTTCATAAAATCATGCCTTTTTGTAAACTTTCCTTTAATATTTTTCTTCTAAAACTTTCAAGAACTCATACTTTATAAAACTATATATACAATACTCAACTATAATATACTATAGCCACTATATATGGCAACTATATTCCACCCTTATTTTTCCAGTGTAGTCTCTAAAAAACCGCTATTCTGAGCTCTGCCTCTCAGCGCGCATATTCATTTAAATTTCAATTTATACGCCACTCCCAGGACATGCCTGTCTGTCTGTGTGTGTGTGGCTGCGAAACTGGGCTTATAGAGTTAAGTGTTAACAACAGCCCCCCCCCCCCTTTCTCTCCGAGGGATGCAGGACTCTCGTAAATGCTCATCACTGGGACTAACTGGCGAATGTTCGTAATAAGATATGGAAATGCCTGGCGCTGCCTGCCAGTTAATGTTGTGTGCTTTTCAGTTGGTTGAGCCAACTATCAAGCTTGGTATTCATGGCCATGTCTGGCAAGAAAACCAATATAAGCCAGCCAAGAGATGGAGACTATATATCGAATCTGCATCCAAAGTCCTACACCCACAAAGTCAATCAAAAGTCGTTTAGGAAAATTGTCAAAAACCATGTCCGATACCATTCGATGCCACTTAACAGGATTACAATTCGAAAAACATTCACAATAGACATAGGTTTGGAAACTGAAAGTCAAATGGGATTTGGACCAAAAAATCAGAATCAGCCAGAATCCAATTAGAAGATGAAACCCAAACAAATAGAAAAAACGACACACACATGGTAATAATATTAATTCAACATGGTCTGGTGGGGGGGGAGGGACCACACGGCGTATGAGTAAGCCTGATCCTGTGGCAGGATACAGGCAGGTGAAAGGCAAGCAAGGAAGACAAATTTCAATTAAATTGTTGCAATAACAACAGTTTTTGTGGCAAGAAGGAAATTAAAGGACAAACACGTGTGAATGCCAGCTCGAATGCCTCCCAAAACCAACAACAACAACAACAACAACAACAATTGACAGGCACACACATAAAAGCTTTTAAATCTTAATAAATCTTGCATACAATTTAAAAAAAAAAAGGAAAAAAATAAAAAGGCCAAAAGGCAAAGGAAATAAAGCAACAGTCGTGGAGGACATGGACATGGGGGTATGGGTATGGGTGAGGGTATGGCGGGGTCGTCTCGGGGTATATGCTTCCGCTGTGGCAACCTTCCTTCTCACTTTTTTGTATTTTTTTTTATTTTTTTTGGCAACCGTCATGGCAGCTGAAGTTGACACGGAAGGGGATCCCTCCACCGAACTCTCTGAATCAGAATCTGAATCTGAATCCGAATCGTGCCAACAAAAAAAAAAATGGAAGAAGGAAATGGGGGTCGTGGGGCAAGTTAAAGACATCGCGGTTGCATTCTTCTTCTGTCACAGCTCGGTTATTGTGTGCACTGAGAGAAAAATATTCCAAAAAAGCTAAGAATTTATTTTAAACTTTTTTTAAAGAAAGAGTTTTAAGAAGAGACCAGCCTAGGAGCTGGTTTTATTTCATTGAAATATTTTTAAAGCAAAAATCAATGTTTTTCTTTAAAATATTATCCTCAATAATTAAATTTTCTTTAGTTTTTTGAAGAAATTTAGATCTCTTACTATTTTTAAGGCCGAAATACATCTTCTGAAGAAAATTCACACAAATCTGATGATTTAAAACAAAGTTATAACAATTTTATGAGGTTGATGGAACCTTTAAATGTTAAAAATACTAGAAAAACCTTTAAAAGTCTATAAGTATGCAAGAAAATCTTGTTTTAAAAATGTTTTTTATTTAAAAAAGTGAAGAGTAATAAATTTTCTAAACATTTTGGGTTCAAGTTTTAGAAAAAAGTCCTCAAAAAATAACCTATCCTCAAGAAATATTCAGAAAACATCTGTAACTATTATAAAAAGGCCTTCTAGGATAGTAATGGTATGCGATAATAAATTAAATCCTACTTCCTTATAAACCCAAAACCCTTCTAAGCTTCCTCTCAGTGTACCTGAGTCTACACACATCCATACATATAGTATAAGCCCCCTGGTGGTGTATCTCTGGTATCGCTTCACCTTGGCAACAACATCTCGTAAATGTTGAACTGTATCTTGGGTATTTTCCGCACAAGTCGTGACTTTGCGGCACAACAAACACGACAGACAGTCCACAACCTTTGGAGGTTTTGCAGCGAAAATGCTTGGACTCATCAGCGCGTGTATAAATATTTGAAATTTTATGCAATTTTTAAGGTTGAAATCTCAATTGTATGGGGGGAGAGGGGGTGGGAGGGTGAGAAGGCAGGATGATGCAATGCTGGCAAAAGTTGACTCGAATATTTTGTTGCCCGCTTTTGGGGGTAATCCTTCGCCACGGGTAAACAAACTCTTATTTTAGAAGGGCACACACACACACACACACACACACACCCCTTCTCACACATACACACTGTATATATTCAAAGTTGTCCCTCCTCGTGTGCCTGTGTGTGTGTGGGTGGGTGTGTGGGTGGGTGAGGGCTGTGTATAAATTTCCACCCAACTAACGGCGTCGCATTTTGCATAAGTGATGAGATCGATTTCCGTTGATGTGCGTGACGGAGAAGAGGAAGACAACAGCCGAGGGGGAGGACAAGTGTCAAGATGCCAGAGGGGTGGGAGGGATTTTAAGCCACCTACCCACCCTCCCAAAATAAAAATCCCCCCACCCCCCGACCAAGGCCAACAAAAAGTTGCCAAAGATTGTCAACAGTTATTGCCCCAAAAAAACCCAAGGGGAGGGGATCCTGGGGTTTGGAAAGGGGGGGATCTCACAATAATGCCGCCGTGTGTGCTGTAGCAGTTGCGAAAATTCTGTAGCAGCTTTTCGGGCGCTGCGAAATAAGCCAAAAGTGCCATAAAATGTTTGCACTGAGTTTTCGTTACTTTCTATCTTTTTTTCTCTCTCTTTTGCACTATCTAGATGCCATCTCTTTCTTTTAAACATCATTCTATCCTTTTTTTGGGTTAAATACTTTTAAATAAAAATACACCTCGAGTACCGGGTATAAATATTACATCAAACTAAATTTCCATTCTCTCAACTAATCTCCTTTCCATCTTCCTAAATCTAAGTAACTAAAAAATACTACATATTCAAAGATCTTAACTAAAAAAAAATACTCAATTTGCTAAAATATTAATACTTAAATACGAAATACTAAAATATACTAATAATACTAATTAAAAGTTCCCTCTATTTTAAATACTGTATAAAGGCTATAAGTCTTAAATAAAAGTGGATAATAATTTTGTCTAAAGCCCTAAAGACCTTAATTTAATCAAATACTATACTAATAGTAGTATTAATATAGTAATACATGTAAAATGTTTAATATTATAAAGAAAAATATGTTTATAGGAAAAATTATAGTTTTGAAAATGTCCATCTATTTTAAACCCTGTATTTCTTACCCTAAAAGAGAGCAATATGGCTTAAAAAATGACTAAAAAATAAGAGAACTAAATTAAAACTAATTCCCTACAAGAAGCTGTTTAAAAATAGTAGAAAATTAATCATTTCTAAAATTTCCCTTCATTTCAAGACTGATTTCACTAACCCCATATAACATAACTATATACATATATATATAAAGAGAGAATCTTAAAAATGTATGTAATATTTTACATCAAATCCTCATAAACTGCCATTCTTTGACCTTTATTATCAAATGTCATAGGTATTTTAAAATTTCCCTTTAAAATTCCCTTCAATTTCCCTCCTATTTCCCTCTTATATAACCAACAAAAAACATTACCCCCAAGTCTCGCTAATAAGCTAATTAGCAAATGTAAACCCAGAAGCCCCGATCGATCAAATTCGAATTCAATTAATGGAGTTTACTGATTAGGTCAGAGGGCAAAGGGCAACTAAAAAAGGGCAAGAAGCTCATTAAGGATGTTATGGATATTGATAAGAGTTTCCTTTAAAAAAAAAAACCGACAAATTCCAGACAAAAGTGAAACTCGAAGCCACCACAAAGATTATATTTATTTTTTTTTCAGAAAAAAGAGAAAGGACCTCGAGACAAACTGTTGCTTGTTGCGTTTATTGTTTAATTTCGAGTGTTGCACATATGTATATACATTCAACAAACAAACATACAAACAATATATAGTATGTAGTAGGGAACTTGCCACGCATTTAATATGCAACACGCGGGGGCAGGAGTACGAAAGCAGCCCCACACATGACACATAAAAAGCAGCATGAAACTGCCCTTAACGAGCGCATAAATCTTTAACTGGCTGCCCCCCCCCCCCCCCCCCTCCTTCCTGACAAATTCCCTACTTTTGGAAAACCCCCCCCCCCCCTAAAACACACACACACACACATGCAGAGAGAGTGCATTGTGTGTGTGTGTGTGCTGTTTGTTTGTTTTTCGCAAAATGTTGCCTGCCTCCTGACTTTTGATGGACATTGGGGATGTGTGTGTAGGGTTAAGTAAGGGCTGCATGGGTTAAAGGGGTTGGGGGTACTACTGCCAGGTTATTTGTGTTTTAATGACAACCCTACCAAAGTCTCTTGCAACTCGGAGGTGCCAAGGAGCTACCGGAGAGTCCTGCGAAGGCAGCGACTTGATTTGACCGCTTTTGGCCAATTTATTTTATTGATTTCAGTTTTGGCCACAAAAGTTTGGTTATTGCGACAAAATATGAGACAAGTTTGAACATTTCTTGCAATTTTGAGGTTAAGGTTTACGCGTTTATTATTTAAAAAAAAAAATAAACTAATTTTTTATTTAAAAATTTATATAATTATGGTAGCTTTTCTATCAAAAGTTGGGACGAAATTGGCGCAAAATATGAGACAAGTTTGAACATGTTTCAACATGTTGCAAATTTTGAGGTTAAGGTATAGAAGTTTATTATTTTTTACGATTGAGACTAAGGCTTATTATTACTGCTTCCTCTTCTTAAATTAAACTAGTCCCCTTCTTAAACTAGTGTACCCCTCAAACTAGTGTCTTCCTTAAAAAAGCTCCCCTTCATCCTTTGCCTTCCATTTTATTTACTTTTTAGTGTAGCCCACTTTTTGGCACACCATTAATTTAATATTCAGCGCAGTAATGCATGTCCATAAACCCACACACACACTCACACACACACTCACACACTTGTTATGCATGTGTGCGAATAGGGGGTATGCAATTTTAAATGCTTATTTAATTGTGTTAAGTGTCATTTACACTCTTTGCCAGCCCCCCCTCTGGCCGCCTGCCTGCCTGCCTGCCTCTGGGACTTTTCTGCGCCATTTTAGCGGCAAAAACTTTTAGCTAACATTTTAATTTATGTTCCACTTGCCACGCCCCATCGCCCCACTGGCCCCCCACAGCCTCCCACCCAACCAAGCCAAGCAAGGGGGCGTGGCGTTTGCCTTTGCCAGAAAAGAAACGTTCAGTTCTTGAAATTAGTTTTAGTGCCGAAAGTTGGGAAATGTCTTCATTACGCGGAGATAAACGTCGTCATTCATATAAGCATACACAGAGTGCACTTGAAAAAATCGGAGGGTCTTTATATATATCTTTTTTTATTAAAAAAAAGTCTTGGGGTTAGTATTTTTTGGGGGAAGAAAATACTAAATATTGGGAAACTACTTTAGAAGTTGGTATGGACCTAAGACAAGGGCCAAATGGGCCTTTTTTTTATAGCTTTTAAGCCCATTTATCGATAAAATCGATAGCTCTTTTATGTTTTGATTGTAATAATAAGCTTTCATAGCCTTTTTATATGTATTAATGCATTATTAAATATAGTCAATAATTTAATAAATAAATTAAACAAGAAACACAAAATAAATCTATCGAAAATATCAATACTTATTTCAGAACCAGATAAACCTATAGAAAATACCGATACTTATCGAGAATATCGATAATATTCATAAGAAACATTAATCCGCCTATAGAAAATACCAACATTTATCGAGAATATCGAAATTTGGCAAATCTTTATGTTTTCAATATTTTAGAGTATATATTTTATAGAATATATATAATAGTTTCATATTTAAGAATATCGATAGCTCTTTCTCTATCTACATATATCTCTCTTGCTTGGCTTTAGCTTTCATTTACATTATAATCCCCCAAGAAACGGCTCTAAAGTTCTCTGAGTAAACCCTATTTTTCATCTCCTGTTGCTCATTTCTCCCCCCAGTAGTTTATTTTCCGGCTTTTCTCGGTTTTGAGTCACTGGCTCCGGCTTTTCACTAACTCATATTTCCCTTTTCTGTGTTTTTTTTTATTTTTGTTTCTGTTGGCAAGCCAGCCTTGTTTCTGTTTTTAGTTCTCCTTGGCCTGCTCCATTTCTCAAGTCCCGGGTCCCTTCACAAATTCTTTCGAGTTGATTTCGGTTTTATTTTCTCCATTTTGTGCGAGTCTCGTTTTCTATATGAACTTATGGCGCCCCCCCCCCCTCATATGACATTAATGTCAGTTGCATGTTTACTTTTTCGAAGGGAGTTGCCAGGCAGGAATAGGAGGCAAATCGCTCATCTGCTGAAGGGGGTGGTAAGAGCCACCTAGTGAGTAGCAAAGTTGGTAAGTGAGTGACTTATTGAAAAAGTTATGAGCTGCCTGATTGAACTTTGCATTTCGAGGGCAAAGTTCAGGGCTAAGTTCTCGGCTTGTCTGCAACTGATTGTTATCATTTCTCCTCACGATATATAACCTTTTATAGCCTCCTCTAAACTGTAATTATTCTTAGTCTTATTTAATTTCGCCTCGTTTTGTAGATTTGTTGCAAGGACTGCAAATTCTTGTAGCAAGTAGGCGGCGGGAAGAGGCATTAAGGCCAGAGCCTTTTTGGTCAGAGACCTCTAATTTGTTGCACCCATAAATTAAAAGGCCAAGGTAATAAATAACGGCTCATTAAACACCCACACACACACACACATACACTTACACTCTGAGGGAAAACCGGAAGAGACAGAGCACTAGAGAGATGGCCATAAAATGAACTTCCGCTGGCGGAACCGTTAGCCGCCCCTTGACCACGCCCATCCGCCAATCCCTATATTTGCCTATGCCTTTGTGCCACACACACACACTCACAGCCGCTAATTGTAAATCCAGTCTGTATTTGTTCTCTCTCTATTTTTGCTTCTCCCTCTCTTTCTACACCTGTCTAGCCGTCTCTTTCTTGCCCTTGTCAGTGCCTTGTGTGCATTTTGCATTAATTAGCAATTAAAATGCAAAAATTACTTGTGTAATCAATTAAAAACGTGGCTCTGATCAATTTGAAACTTGCTTTTGGCTGGTTTTGTTTGCTTTTTAACAAAAAAAACCTATCGAATAAATCGATAGTTATCGATAATGTGTTTTCTAGCTATGTAGCTAATATTTAAACAAGACAGGTATAAGATAAGAGTTAATATATATGAATAATGACATTAAGAGCATATTCATTCGTGAGATACTTCAGTCTTTTTATAGATTTTGAACTTTTTTTCATCAATAAAATCGATAGTTATCGATATTTTTGTTTTGCAGCCCTTTATCTTCAATTTTAATAAGATTTCGGGCGTTAAGTACTATAACCTATGATGATAGAAACTCAATTTTGTCTTCAATTTTTATGCAAATTAGAGCTTTGCTTATTCTCTCGAAATGGACCCAGAGAATAAACTTATAGTTATCGATACTATCGCTTAATAATTAATAGTCCATCCAATTATATTAGTACCAGGGCCGTAGCTAGCATGGGGCAGGTGGGGCGGTGCCCCAGGGCCCCCGAAGGGAAGGGGCCCCGCCGGGGCAAAAGACTTCCGTATAGGGGGCCCCAAATTTACTTGTTGCCCCAGGGCCTCCGAGGCTCTAGCTACGGCCCTGATTAGTACCATAAGAAGTACGAATATGACCTTAAAACCTTTGGCATAAATAAACAAAAATCTTATTAAAAAACAAAAAATATTATTAATTCTTCTATTCTTCTTATCTATTCCTATCTAAAAAATATTTAGCTATTTCGATAATATCGATAGTTTTATATCTCAAAAGCAGTTCATTTTTGCTTGCTTAGTTATCCAATCTTTTAACAAGATTATAGTTTAAACTAAGAAGAATATTTAGTATTATTTAATATATTTAATTCTAGAGAAACCTTAAGCACAATAATCGAAAATATCGATAGTAATCAATATATTACCTCTTTCTACCTCCCTCCCAATAAATATCACCTTAAAAGTAAACTTCTCCCTTCATCTGAAGGATGTAAAACCCAAAACCATAACCTTAAAACCCCCATATATCCCCAAAGGACTTGCCAAACACTTTCCGATACTTTATTTGACATTTTGCCAAAAACACAATACAACACACACTCCAGCGTGTGGCCTGGAGAATGGCAAACATTTGTTGACTGGGTTTAAGCCACAACAATTGTTGACATATGCTGATGACTGTGTCCTTTTGGCCCATAAATATGCATGGCCTTATATAAATTACAATTAATTGAGTACATTTTCGAGAGTCGAGGTCGGGTGGGGTCGGGGACAAGTCAAACAAGTGAAATGGTGTGAAATAATTCACAGCTCGGCCCGAAAAAGCCGATCCGATCCGGCAAGGAGCCATGAACAGGATATCCTGTTGATAAGCAAAAACTAATTAAATGTTGTTTATGCAAAATTAAATGCAAAAACCAAACAGACACTGGGAATGCTATCTGAGACCTTTGTCACGTTCATAATTACATAATGTATTATGCAGATTTTGCATAACAATTTGGCGAAGAAGAAGCAGAAAGGATTCGCAGAGCCCGAGGACTCTGGGATCTGCAACTCCTAGCCCCAGCCCCAGCCTCCTCCTGGTGTATCCTGTCGACACAGGACCAAGTACAGTGCAAAAAAGTGCAAAAGTACTGTGCTAATGGCTGAAGCACTTCCTGCTCCATCTCCATCTCCAGTCCAAAGTCTCAAGTCCCCGCCCTCGCTTTCCGCCAGGACACTCCCACTTTCTGTGGGAGTCTTTTTTTTTTTTGCAAAAAACTTAACCGAGGTTAGGGTCCCCTAATGGCAGGTCAAATGGCCCAAAGGAAGTGTAGCAAGGGGGCCTCTGTAAGCCAACTTACGTCACGTAAGGCGATGCTCTAGTTGCCAGTTACCAGTAACTTGGATTCTGGAGCTCCTTCTCTCTCGTGCATCCTTGAAAAGCTGGCTGTTATGACCAAGTTATGAGCCAGGGCAAATGGAGTTTTCTTCGAGTTAATAAACAACTGAAGTAGCTGGCAATTGTTCGCGCCGAGATGAGCGCTTAAGGTGCGTAAATTATAGACAAGGATTCGCAGTACAAGGATATCCTTGCAGCAGCTCCGATAGAGAGATAATTAACTTTACTTTACAAAAATGAAGAGTTTTCTTAAAAAGTTTCCATAAAATGTCTTTGCAAATTAAAGAATGAGATGGAAAGTCAAGAAAAAGTGTGACCAAGAGAGTGAGTGAGGCCTCAAAAGTGTGACCTTACTGCCAAGCTTATACTTTCTTGCTATTTTTTCATAAGAAATACCAAAAAACTACCCAAAGCTATCAACTAAAATATTGTATTTTAAGAAAAAGTATGATCAAGAGTGTTTAGTCTTAAAAGTGTGACCTTCCTTGCTTTTTTGCTGCATTTTTTAGCCACATTGTGCTTAGCATATAATTGCTTGCCATTTTTTCATGAGAAAAGCCAAACAAACACCCAAAAGCTATCAAGTTAAATGTTGTATATGGAAATGAACAATTTTCCCAGCTCATTTTATTTTTACGAAGGACCCTACCGCCTCACGTAAGGAAGGCAACGAAAAACCAAAGGATCCAACCAAACAAAAGCAGTCACCAGATTCATGCAATTTGCATATTTTCTGGCCGAAATGCAACGAAACCAGACCAGAACAAAATACAAAACAAAAAAAAAAAAAAAACAAGAAAGTGAAACGGCAGCTCACGACAATTTTGTCGCGTTGGCCAACACTGGCCATAAAAAACAAAAGGAGGCGTGCCAGTTTGGAGGAGTTGGCATGCCATGCATACATACATATGCAAAAAAGTCCAGCTGCAGGACCAAAAAAGGATGAAAAAACTCTGCGGCGATGACGACACCGCCCACGTCGTGTCTTTGTTTTATTAAGTACTTTTTATTATTTTCCTTTATGCCGACCGTGACAACAGCAGGACGAAGAAGAAGAGCATGAAGACGAAAATGCGACAACGACAACGTTGCCAGAAAGAAGCAAACTTTGTGTTTTGCAAAAAAATATTTTAGGCGGCAGCGAATTTCTTGCTTTTTTTTCCTCTCTTAGTTTCTTCTTTCACTTTTTTTTATTTTTAGTTTTTTTAGTTATTTTGTTGTTGTTGTTTTTATTTGGCGCTGTTGTTAACACAAAAGACAAAGTAGCACAAATTTGCAGCCAGGGGATTGGCAAAAGACAGGAGAGCCCAGGGAAAAGGCAGCGAGCCAGACATGCAGATGGAAAAAAGGTTTTCGAAACTTGAAATTCTTAAAAATCATTTGTAAAATAATAAAAATAATGTATTTCATATTTAAAAAAAACAAAATCGAATCGAAATCTTTATGAAACTTGAGATAAAAATCTATAGAAGAGACACTATATGATACCTGGTACTTCTCTTATATGTTTCAAATCAAAAATTATAAAAAAATGTCTAAAATATTAATGAATAGTTAAAGAAAATTATGTAAAGAGTAAGAGAAGAGTACTAACTTATGACTTTTTTTAATTTAAAGCCAAAAAAAGGGCTTTAGCAGGTACTACTCGGACATTTTTCAAGTCAACAATCACAAGCCCTAGAGCTTTAAAGAGCTTCTAAATAATTTTTTACTAAAAATCATATAAAGTCTAGCCCCCATTTCTCCAAGTGCCTTTTTTTTTGGTGGCAACATAGTGGGCGGTGGCTGGCACTGCTGCTGCCGCAGTTGCAGCGTCTTAGACATGCATGCCACTAGGCAGTAAAGTGGAAAGGCGCCAAAATGAAAGGGTTTTTTTTTTGTTGGGGGGAGGGGAGAGGGTTGGGGCCAGGAAAGAGGGGGCGTGGCTAAAAGGCGGGCAAGACAGAGTCAAGAACAAAAGAATCAACGCTTAACACAATTTGCGTTGCCACCCGCCGTCGCCCCGGTTTTCCTTTCAAGTTTCCCCTCCTCCACCGCCCCCTTTTTTTTTTTTAGTTTTCCATATATAATATATATATATATATATATATATATATATATATATATATATTTTTGGTGTCACAGGCAGAACTTGTGTTTGTCCCACTTGGGGACAGGGAGGCCTGTTCCACATCATGTTGGCAAAAGCTGGTGCTTTTTCTTCTGCTACTGGTGGGCGCTGTAGCTGCTGCTGCTGATAGAATTTATTTAGTTATGCACACCTTCATTTTAAGTCCTTTTACGTGTTACACGAATACACTTTTAAGTGCATGTGTGCCTGCAGTTTCCAACCCACCCACCCCTTGGCTCTCAACAGTTTTCCGCTAGACGTTTTCCTTTTTTTTTTTTTGCATTTTGTGTCAGCTTGGCAGAGTCCCCCTAAAGTTTATTTACATCTTGCAAGTGGTAGCTTGATTTTAAAAATAAAAACTAAATATTTAAGTTGTTTTTGATACCTTGTAGGTTTGTTTCTTCTATAATTTCAAGGGTTATCGTTCCTTTAAATATAAATTTACTTTCTTCGAAGCATATTCTTCTTTCTCCTAGCCATGATCCTGAAGTACTGTATATGTATGGTATAGTATACCCTACTCGGTACTTTTGTGTTTTTCTAAATTCAGTATCTTATTACCCTTTCGATTTATGGTTTTATTCTCTATTTTCAATTTCATCCATCTAATCCATTAATATTTCTATTAATCTTTATATTTTCGTTGGGGAATGCCTTTCTTCAAAGTTATAGTCCTCATATACAGTATCTTATTGCCATTTCGTTGAGAATTATAGGTCTTCTCTTCTTGAAATTTCTCACTCGGTAGGTATACATGTATATATAGCATCAGAAATATATACATACGTATATAGAAGGAATACTATATGACTAACCTGATTCTTCTCTGGTACTTATGATTATTTTAGAATCTTATGATTGTTTCTCATAAGTTGTTTGATTCTTTCCGATGCTTTATCATTCTTTCAGAGTATTATTTCCTATTTTTTTCGAACCTACTAATACTTTCTAATTCTTCTGACTCTTTTCTGATCGCTTCCGATTCCTTTCCACAACTTCCGATTCTTTCTGCTAGAGTTATCAATAATTCCGATTTTTTTCTGACCCTTTTTTAATATTATTTTAGTATTTTCTTATTCCAACTCTTTCTCCCGTTATATTTCATTAAATTACATAATTCATCTCCCATTTTCCACTGCATAGGCCTCTGAAATGCAGTTTCTGGGTCATTTGAGCCAAGTCCCCGGATTCCCTGTGGCATGTCAGGGTTACAGGGGCCGCTATCATTAGCGACTTGAAGCTGCCAAAGGTGGCAGCCAAACAGGTAATACAGATAGAGAATAGTTCTTAGATTTCAAGAAATAATGAAAAAATAATTTTAAAAAACTCATAAAATTTAAGATTTAACATTAGCTAATTTACTTTATATATTTACTTCTTAATTATAAAATTATTAAAATTATAATTAAAATTATTGTCTCTGTTTCTTTATGAATAGGTGGCGTATACGTAATGTATGCTTAATTATGGCCAAGATATGCATACAAATACATACACAGAAACACTCACACATCCATACACCATTGACCATGAAGACCATGTGTGTGTGTGTGTGTGGAGGGGGCGTGGCTGCCTCTAGTACTCAAGCAAGTTTGTTTAATGTAAGCAAGTGTTGCATGCAAATATTTGCCAGAGAATGTCGCTACCCCTTTCCCTCCACTTGCCAGCCAGTTTCCATTTCTTTCTCTCTCTGTCCCTGGTCAACACAGCACTACCCCCTTTACCCCTTTAATTATTTAGTAGGCCATCTACCACCCCCCTCTGAAGTTGGCGAATATTTAAAATTTTCTTAATTGCTAAAAAAAAAGAAATGCCATGCATTCGTACGATTGCGGTGGCGTTTCAGAAAAGGCTCCCAAGGGGGGGGTTGCAGTTGACTTTTATAAAAATAACCACGTCCCCCCCTACACACACTCTTTAAAAGACTTTTGAAAGAAGCTTTTGCTGTTTTGCTAATATTTGGGAATTAGTTCAAGTGGCGCTTCGGGAAGTTAAGACCCTGAGGTCCCACAAAGGGGTTAAGGGGGGGCTTCTATGAATTACTTATGCCAGAAATACCTCAATCTGCTTATTGTTTACAGGGGCGTGCAGGTTAACCCTAACCCGAGGGGGGGTTAAAGTTCACTTCTCTGCTTCTTGTTCAATGTTTGGCACAAATATTTGCTCATTAAACATTCAGTGGCTTGTCGGGTCGAAACTTTTCCTCTCAACTGTGTATGGCTTGAGAGGAGGGGGGAGGGGTTGGGGGCGTATAGGGGGCGTGACTAACAATAAGGAAATTGCATTCAAGATTTATAACTTTAAAATCAACAAACTAATGCCAAAGGCCAAACGCCATCAATCCGACATTTTCGTTTCCAAAACTTTACAAACTTTGGTCACATTAAAAATGGAAAGGAGCTTAAGAACTTTCGGATTTTTTTGGGTTTTTAAGAAATCTAGAGAGGAGAAGGGGTCTTGGATTTATTTGTAAATATTTCCAAGAATAATAGACAATATTAATGGGATTTTTAAAAGAATTATTCCCTAAGAGTGCGGGGTTTTAGTATAGGGCTCAGATCCATAGCTATATCTTGGCTAATTTCGATCCGATCTTGGGAAAGAATACCTCAAAAGTTTTCTATATGGATTCCTCACCATTCTGCATCAAAATCCTGCAGCAATAAATTTTTTTTATATTTTTTAACCCCATTTTTAGGAGCACCCCTTTTAAAATCTTGAATATTCTCCCATATGCTTCATCCTCATACCTATATCTATGTCCTTAAACTATGTCTCTAAGTTCTCACTAGATTCTAGTAAGGAATAACTCGAAATATTTGTAATATATCCCTGCCTTAAAATCAAGAAACAAAATAGCTATTATTTTTAATTTTTTCCACAAGATTTCTTTCCTCTTCACCAAGTCAAGCAATCAACTTCCAAAAAGTACAAGATATTTAAATTGGAAAATAACTAAAAGGCAACTACTTCCCTTTGATGTATCTCGTTCGAGTGCGAGTGTATCTGAAGGCTTAATTTCGTTCTTTTCAGATTCATAAGTAGTTTCCGAATGGCTTACCGATCCAGAAAACAAGCAGATGTTGTCGACTCGGTTACTAATGTAATGGAAATAATTCCAGCAACATGAAATGCTTATTTATGAGCTACAACCGAACCACACCGAACTGAACTGAATAACAACAAAAGATTGCATAAGCTGAGGCGAATTTGCCGGCTGACATGAAAACGTTGCCGTTGTAGGCGTTTTAGGTGCTCCACTGCTCTGGTGGCTCAACTTGTGAAAATGTTGCAAATACTGGCACTGCTGCCACTGCCCCTCTACCGCCCCACAGTTCTCGTTATTGTTGTGCCCCAAAATCCCGCTTTCATTTCGCTGGCAGTGCCCCTCCTTCCACATCCCCCCTTCTAGCATCTAGCAGCCCCCCTAGCAGCCCCCCTTTGGTCGTTCAAAGCCACACCACTGAGCAATATAAACAACAACAATGGCAGCAGCAAAAACAACGGCGGGAACAACAACTAAAGTCTCCAAACAAAAAAGAGAGAAAACACCGGAAACAGTGGTTGGAAATAATGCGAAAAATGACATTAAAATTCAATTTAATTTTTTTTAAGAAAAATTATTTAAAAAAAAAAACTACTTTTTGTTAAATAAAATCTATAAGTTACAAATTAAATTTTTGTATTTGAATTTTAACCTTTTTTAAGCACTATTTTAACCTCAAAAGCACTTTAATTAAAGACACTTTTAAAATATGGGCACATTAATCAAAGAAAATAAAGTACTATTTGTTGAAAACAAGTCTAAAGAACATTTTTTAAAGAAAACTACTATTTTATCCCATTTCTTAAACCCTTCAACCTCTAAAAAACGTCTAAGGATTCTAAGATACTCTTGTACTTAAGGCCACATTTAAAACATGGTCACATTAATTAAAATATAGTAATTTTTGTTTGAAAAAGTCTTTAGAATATTTGAAGAATATTAAGAGCTACTGGAGAACATAAAACTGTCATTTTATAGCATTATTTAGACCCTTGAACCTATTAAGCGTTTTTTAACCTAAAATATACATGCATTTAAAGTAATATTTAAAATATGGACACATTTATTAAACAAAATATAGTATTTTTTGTTTAAAAAAGTGTTAAGAACATCAACAAAATATTTAAAGCTTTTAGAAATCATAGAGCCACTACTTTATCCCACGTAGAGTCTTAAAAACCTAAAATACTCTTGAATTTAAGGTCATATTTAAAATATGGGCACATTAATACAAAAAACAAAGCCTTTTTTTGTAAAAAAACAATCTATGGAACATCAACAAAATATTAATAGCTACTAGAAATCATAGAACTCCCATTTAATATCATTATCTGAGCCCTAATTACACCTCCAAAATTAATGAGCTGGAATCCACGGACTGACAATCGTTTTCGTACCACTGTGCGGTATTTGGAGAGCGGACAAACCGCATGCCAAAAGCGGAAGTGGCATTGTTAAGCGGTTTATGTGCCACATGTGCGTCTGTGTCGGTGTTCTATATGTATGTATGTATGTAGTATCTGTATGGCTCCACAGCCTCCGCTTCAACTGTCGCTGTCCGTCTGTCCGCCTGTCCGTCTGTCCGCTTGTCGTCCGCCGTGAGTCCCTGAGTCTGTATGTCCGTTCATCCGTCTCCTGTTTCTGTTTCAGTTCCTGTTGTTTTTGTTTTTGTTGTCGTGCGTTTGCATGCTAAGCACGTATTTCCGGCATAGTTTTTGCATTCGTTTCTAGCCCCCATCCCCATCCCCATCCCGCATCCTGGTCGGAGTCCCCGCATCCGCACACATTTTAGGCCCAGTTTGTATCTCCATTTGGGTTTTGGTAACCATGCCGTTTATAATCCCCATCTCGAAACCCCCTCGTCCTCCCTTTTTGGAAATGCATTCGAGAATATTTCGTTTACTTTCTTTTAGTTTATCAACTCATATATCCTATTACCATAAGTTTATCCGATTTATGGCTCATGAGGACCGAGCCAAGGACTCGAGGAATTTTTCAATATTTATTGGCAAGCTGAGAGAATGCCAATATGTTAAGAAGTTAAAGGCTTTTGTGTGAAAATATTACGCATACGCACTGTTGGCTGGAAGTCATTTGGAGACTTGTGACTAACTAAGCTTTAACTATAGAAACCATAACCTTTAACCCCTTAATTCCCCATCTTAAGCCCAAGTCTTGAAAACCAATAAAAATTCCCTTAAAAGTATACCAAAAAAATAAATATTACGTATAC
The DNA here is from genome assembly GCF_030179905.1 of Drosophila bipectinata. Taxonomy (NCBI): domain Eukaryota; kingdom Metazoa; phylum Arthropoda; class Insecta; order Diptera; family Drosophilidae; genus Drosophila; species Drosophila bipectinata. The sequence goes on along the minus strand of NC_091734.1, from coordinate 626,813 downwards.
GCCCCCTTGTACCATGCACCGTCTGGTACTAGCCTCTGGACTAGTAACCAACAGCCGCATAACTGTCCGGATGAGTGCCGAATGCCATAACAATAAATCGCAGTAAATTCAATTGATGGTCCAAGGACGAGGAGCAGGAGGTCCTGGGAGTAGAAACAAAAGTGGAAAAGAATGAAGCCCAAAGAATCCCTTTTCCACTAACTAAATTCAAACACTTAACGCCTTCTGGCAGATGCCTAGCCTGACCCTACCACTACTGTTCATCCGGCACATCCTTTTCGTCCTGCGGCCATCGACGCCTGCCAATGTCTGCCACTAGTCCTCCGGCTGATGCTGCTGGCCATCGTCTGTCCACTTGCGTCTGACATTCCGCTGAAAACGAAACGAGAACCGACAAAAAATGGAATGGGAAAAATTCCAAAATGAAAAACAACAGCGAACAGTGAAAAAATTCACTCAATATTGCTTGCAGCTGAAGCCCTAAAGTACAAAAATATAAAAAACAAAAAAAAAAACCAGAAAAAAAATGAAAAAAAAGAGGTCCCACCGCCAAAACACAGAAGGCCAAGTACAAGCACACAAAGTTAACATGTTGCAGGCCAACAATTGGGGCTAAAATAATGGGTTCTTTTCCAGATAATGGGATATAACTATATGGCAGATGATATTAAAGGCTTTGAAGAGGCTAGACTATTAAAGATTAAGATTTCTATAAAGATTACTTAGAAAAGGAAATAAGTTAAGTTTTTTATAGAAATTATTCAAAAATGGAATAAAACTTTTTTGAAATCCCCCCTTATTATTATTTGAAAGCCATGAAAGGGATTTTATCAGATATATATCAGGATATACATAAGATATATCCAAAGACCTTAAAGAGCCTAGATTTTAGGGATAAGGACTTTTGGGAATTAAGATTAAGATTAATATTCCTCAGAAAATAAGAAAATAAATAACCTTTTTTATGTACTTCATTCCCACTATTCTTATTCAAAAGCAAACATGCTTAAAAATAGGGGTATTTTTTGGTACCAAATCAGGTAATAATTAAGGATTTACAAAGGCTTTTTACTTAAGACTTTCTATTTTTAAAAATATTACTCTTTCTAATAAATACCATTATTAATTTTTAATTAAAAGTTAAATATTTCCCTACCCTATATTTCCCTTTATTTTCAGTCAAAAGCTAACAAGTTCCTGCTTATCTTCCCATTAAGGGTTTTTTTTGGGATATTTAGATAATAATTGGTAATCTTAGATAATTTTAAAGACTTCCAAGAGCCTAGACTACTAGATTATATATTGAATACTTCTCAGATATTAAATAAAATTCCCTGATAATCCCCAGACCTATGTTACTCCCTCGAACTGTGAGTGAGTCTCTGGCTCTGGCTGGGTTAAGGGTTTTCATCGCTTTGGCTTTGGCCGTAGTGGGAAATGCCCTCGAAGGGAGCAGCCAAGCAGCCAAGAGTTGGGCAAATGTTTTGGCCTGTGGCTCCAGTTGAAGTGGAGCTGAAGTGCCCCGAGCGGGGTTACAGGGTAGCCGGGGTAGTCATCCCCGGCAGGGAGGTAGTGAGGAAGGGTAGTGTGGGGAAAGGATAAGCCTTTAAGCCGTTTTTCCTTGCCCACAACTGACTTGGAAGTAGCTGATATTTTTTTAAAAGCATCCTAGCAGTTCTTAGTCTCATAAGGGGACTCTATAAATTAGTTTAGTTATTTGAAAAATATATTAAACTATTTTAAACTATGAGATATTTAAAACAAAATATACTTAATTTTCTTATTGTTTATGTTTTTGTTCTGTTTTTTTTTAGTGAACTTTTAGAAAAAATAGGGGGAAATAGTGAGAATATTGTGGAAAATATAAAAAATACTGGGAAATATTCAGAAAGAGGTAAGATTTGAAACTTGGAAGTCCCACCTTTTTTTAAATAAGCCAAGAGTTCTTATTAGTCTTTATTATAATAAAGGGAATTTTTTAAAAAATACTGGGAAATCCCAAAATTATTCATTGTTGAATTATTCAGAAATTCAGGGAAAACACCAAAAAGTTTTAATATTCACAAGTCCTAGTAATAGTTTCAACCTTAAATCTTCTAGAAAATCAACCATAAAAATACCCTATTTTTAAAAACCCATTATTTTCATTAAAGTGTACCTGGTTTATTTAATTTCCCAGCCATTTTCCAGAACACTTATCCGCGAAAATCGTCTTCGTTTATTTTAATTTTATTTCTTGTCTCGCGCATTTTTAATGTGTCATGGCAGGGCAATTTCTTTTATTTTTGGGTCAACAGTGGGCGGTGAGAGGAATTCCCCCTCCCCTCCCCTCCACCCCCTTAGTCTCAATTGGTGGGTGGTGGCAAGTGAGTCTTGAGAGGAGGCGGGCGTGGGAAAGTGTTTCCATGTGTGCCTGTCAGGCCAGTCACTCGACCAGTCAATTAGCAGCGGACGCTTTTCAATTACAGGCCCCGCAAATTTCGAGGGAAAGCCGGAAAATTGGTAAAGCCAAAGATACAGAGAGATAGAGAGAGAGAGAGGACTATAAAGACAAGGACATTGGGTGGGAAAAATAGCAAGAGTGGGCGGCTGAGGTCGGTCCACTACAAGTCCAAATTTACATTTGTCACCAGCTCTATGTGGGCCACACAATGTGGGCCAGATGTTTGTTAAGTTATCGGAGGTCAAATAGAGTCCTTTTTTTTTAAATAAATGTCCTTGCCAGTTGGCTTTCTAGCATGCAAAGGCCAGAGAAGCTGTCAATGGTTGTAAAGGGTCTTGGTTTTATTTTTAAAACTTTTCTTCTAAAAATACTCTACCTTTAAAATCTCCTCTTAAATAATTAAAATAATTCCTTAATTTTCCACCGCAATCACAATCGAAATCACAATCCCCTCAAGTACCTGTCAAATGTAATAACGATTCAATCGGCCCGACAATTTTCCCATTAACCCATTATCTGGTATTTTAAAACTTTGTACATCATTTTTAAATTGGCCTTTTTTTTCGGCGTAATTCAATTACGGCTCCGTAAATCCCTTAATCATATAAATATTCATTATAGCAGGACTTAAAGGGGGAGGGGGGGGTGGGGGGCGCAGTGAGCTACTGAAAGCATTGAGGGCGTGGCATAAAGGCGTGGCAACGATGCAAATGCATTTACCGCACAACTTCCGCCACAATGGCCGACCAAAACGACAAAAAGACGGAAGTGAACATTTCTGACAGCTTATGCATGTGTGTGTGTGTGTGTGTGTGGGTGTGTCTTTGTGTATGTCAGTATGTGTGTGTGAAAACAACATCCAACATTGTCGTATCTTTAGCATTGTCTGGCGGTGTCAGTGCAAGATACTTCATTTCGCTTCCGTCGCTTTGGCTCATTTTTCGATTCGATTCCGCCTCCATCTTGGCCTGCAAATTAATTGAAAAGTGTTCAGCCTCGAGGACACTGAGAGAAATTGTGCCTGCGTTAATTGGAATTTTGGTATTAAACTTAAAACCTTGGTATTTTCTAGAAAATAATGAGCCAGAAGTGGAGGTTATGTGAGAAAACGTGATTTAGACGAGAAAGACATGAACAAACATGAAAAAAGCTTCAGAAACATGATCAAAAATGTCCATTCTTGTCCAAAAATTACCTTTCTCTACTTAAAACCCCCCTTAGATAGAAAATACTAAGCCAAAAGTAAAGAATTCTTACAAAACCCGTATTTAGTCGTAAAAGGACATGAACGAACGTGTCCATTCTTCATGAAACAAGACTATTCTTCTTCGAAAAATTTCATTTTTATTTAAAAACCCCCTATTAGCTATAAAATACTAAACGAAAAGTAAAGATTTCTATCAAAAAAAAAACCAATTTAGTCTAAAAACGACATTCTCCAACATGTCTATTCTTGTTGAAAAAAAATACCAAAAATACCAAATACCAAAATACCTTTCTTTCAGTGCCCTCTTCCCTTCAGTTGTGTGTGTGTGTGCGTGCATGGACGAATGCACACGTAGGCCACATTAATGCATGTTTTACAATCGCACACGCCGCACCGTTTCTTACGGCCCTGGCCGGAGTCCGGGCTGCAAACTTTTGGGGACAACTGTACTTAATGACACTCGCCATAATGCATTTAAAGCATTCGAAATTTTATTGCCCAACCAAATGGCCAGGATAATGCCAGTGTCTTTGTCTGTATGCCAGTGCGAGTGCGAGTGCGAGCTGGCCAGGATATACTGATATCCTTGTTCAAGGATGTCATTTCGAAAAGGAAAAGCTGACGGAAGCCAAAGAACAAAATGCCAATTGCTGGTAGTAGTATTTTATGAAAACATTTCAACGTGACACGAATACCGTATCGATAAGCCAAGCACTTCTGAGGCCATCCAATTCTAATAGCTATTGCTTCTCGGAATGGTTGAGATTAATTACAAGTCATACTATATCCAAATCGACCCAGGAACAGGTGGTGACGCACGAAAATCCAAGATCCTATAAGGTAGTACTACTCACTTATAGGAAAAATTTTGAAAAAATATTTTGTGGTGGGATTTTGATACAGAATGATGGAGAATCGATATAGAAGTCGTTTGAGGTATTCCTCTCGAGAATCGGATAAGAATTGGCCGAGATATGGCTATCGACGTGGGCCATATAGGAAAATCGTGGATTTTACAAGGGGTGTCCCCACAAAAATGGGAAAAATTTTGAAAAAATATTTTGTTGTGGGATTTTGATGCAGAATTGCGGAGAATCGATACAGAAGTCGTTTGAGGTATTCCTCTTAAGAATCGGATAAGAATTGGCCGAGATATGGCTATCGACGTGGGCCATATAGGAAAATCGTGGATTTTACAAGGGGTGTCCCCACAAAAATGGGAAAAATTTTGAAAAAATATTTTGTTGTGGGATTTTGATGCAGAATTGCGGAGAATCGATACAGAAGTCGTTTGAGGTATTCCTCTTAAGAATCGGATAAGAATTGGCCGAGATATGGCTATCGACGTGGGCCATATAGGAAAATCGTGGATTTTACAAGGGGTGTCCCCACAAAAATGGGAAAAATTTTGAAAAAATATTTTGTTGTGGGATTTTGATGCAGAATTGCGGAGAATCGATACAGAAGTCGTTTGAGGTATTCTTCTTAAGAATCGGATAAGAATTGGCCGAGATATGGCTATCGACGTGGGCCATATAGGAAAATCGTGGATTTTACAAGGGGTGTCCCCACAAAAATGGGAAAAATTTTGAAAAAATATTTTGTTGTGGGATTTTGATGCAGAATTGCGGAGAATCGATATAGAAGTCGTTTGAGGTATTCCTCTTAAGAATCGGATAAGAATTGGCCGAGATATGGCTATCAACGTGGGCCATATAGGAAAATCGTGGATTTTACAAGGGGTGTCCCCACAAAAATGGGAAAAATTTTGAAAAAATATTTTGTTGTGGGATTTTGATGCAGAATTGCGGAGAATCGATACAGAAGTCGTTTGAGGTATTCCTCTCGAGAATCGGATGAGAATTGGCCGAGATATGGCTATCGACGTGGGCCATATACGAAAATCGTAGATTTTACAAGGGGTGTCCCCACAAAAATGGAAAAAATTTTGAAAAAATACTTTGTTGTGGGATATTGATGCAGAATTGCGGAGAATCGATATAGAAGTCGTTTGAGGTATTCCTCTCGAGAATCGGATGAGAATTGGCCGAGATATGGCTATCGACGTGGGCCATATACGAAAATCGTAGATTTTACAAGGGGTACCCCTGCGAAAATGGGAAAAATTTTGAAAAAATATTTTGTTGTGGGATATTGATGCAGAATTGCGGAGAATCGATATAGAAGTCGTTTGAGGTATTCCTCTCGAGAATCGGATGAGAATTGGCCGAGATATGGCTATCGACGTGGGCCATATACGAAAATCGTAGATTTTACAAGGGGTGTCCCCACAAAAATGGAAAAAATTTTGAAAAAATACTTTGTTGTGGGATATTGATGCAGAATTGCGGAGAATCGATATAGAAGTCGTTTGAGGTATTCCTCTCGAGAATCGGATGAGAATTGGCCGAGATATGGCTATCGACGTGGGCCATATACGAAAATCGTAGATTTTACAAGGGGAAAAATCCCTGCGAAAATGGGAAAAATTTTGAAAAAATATTTTGTTGTGGGATATTGATGCAGAATTGCGGAGAATCGATATAGAAGTCGTTTGAGGTATTCCTCTCGAGAATCGGATGAGAATTGGCCGAGATATGGCTATCGACGTGGGCCATATACGAAAATCATAGATTTTACAAGGGGTACCCCTGCGAAAATGGACAAATTTTGAAAAAATATTTTGTTGTGGGATTTTGATGCAGAATTGCGGAGAATCGATATAGAAGTCGTTTGAGGTATTCCTCTTAAGAATCGGATGAGAATTGGCCGAGATATGGCTATCGACGTGGGCCATATACGAAAATCGTAGATTTTACAAGGGGTACCCCTGCGAAAATGGACAAATTTTGAAAAAATATTTTGTTGTGGGGTTTTGATGCAGAATTACGGAGAATCGATATAGAAGTCGTTTGAGGTATTCCTCTCGAGAATCGGATGAGAATTGGCCGAGATATGGCTATCGACGTGGGCCATAGGGCCGTGAAGGACAATAAAAAGGACGAAAAGGACGATAAAAAAAAGCCGAAACTAGAAGCTGCCTGAAAAGTGAAAAAGCCTGAATTTCAATCGAAAATCGATCTTGTGGATGTGGATGTGGATGTGAGGCTTCAACTTCCGTTTCGTTTCTGGAAATTATGCCATGAACTATGCATGGCCTCGGCTTTGTTTCCCCGTCCCTTTCAGACGTTGTCTTGCCGTCTCTTCGTCCCTGTAGTTCCATCTCTATTTCCATCTCTATCTGTTTCTCGCTGATGCCCTGAGTGGTTTTGCAGGTTTTTGTGGTTTGCTTTTTGGGCTTAGAGGGGGTGTGTGTTTTTTTTTTTGTTTTCCACCACACCCCCCCTTTATAAACAATGCATTGTCTTTGGTATTGTTGTCTCTATTGCATCACAGCTTGCCATCTCTCTCTCTTAGTTCCATGTCAGTCACGTTTATTGATTGAAGCTTTGTTCTTTTTTAGTTTTTTCAGTTTTCAACACTAATATTTATATTATTTTTAGTGTCTTTACCCCCTTAGGAGGTCCCTAATTAATTGAAAGTCTTCTAGAAACCGATAGGATCATAGTTCATGTTGTGTTTGTGAATTATTCAAAGTCCTTTTCAGGGAGTTGGTGGGGCAAGGGGCCGGCCAATGACTCCAATTATTGACAAAGGGGGGTAGAGCAGCGGTGGAGGTCTGTGATTACCAATTGATGGCCCTAAATGCCGACGGACGGCAATCGCTTCATTACACCTGAAATCGCCTCAAATCACCCAAACACACAGCCATACACACACGTAAGTCAATTTCCTTGTCAATTGGCCAATCGTTTCAATAATTCATTGCGTGGCTTACTAACTCAAATAGCCTGCCCTACTAGTCTCAACTTTGACCTCTCTTTCTCTCTCTTTCTTTATTTTCTTTTCTTTTCTTTCCTTTCCCATCCTCAACACCTCAAGTCAAGTGAACTCAACTGTCATGCAGTTTTAAACAGTTTACGGGGCGTATGAGCGATATTTGCTTTGCGGATTTACAGACTCCTGCTCTCCAGCTCTTCTCTATAGAGGGCGCTTTATATATGTACCTGCCACTTGTGAGTTTGATTTCCACGCGGATATCTCCTCCTCCCTCTCCCTCCCTCTCTCGCAGCCTCAGTCCCTGGAGTGTTGCGACAGGAAATTTAATTACAAGACAAAATGTCGACGGTATATCACGATATAAATACGAAATGCAAACAGATGCACACAGTACATTGAACACAAAGTGCACTGAGCGAAACAGGATGGGGTTTTGTTTTGTAGACTTGGAATATGGTACGGAAAAGGATGAGTTTCTTTCAATTTTCAATGAAAACTATGCTGGCTTTAGACTCTATTTGAGATATGGGGGTTCTTTAAAGATAGATTCCAATTCTTTTAAAAGAACTAGACCTCGATATAGAATATATTATATAAAAACCTCATCGAGTTTTAATTAATATCCTTAATATCCTTATCCTTATCTAATATTCTCAAAAAAAACCTCATAGAATAAGATCTATAATCATTACCTCTAATATTATCATTTATTTCTATAAAAAAGAAGTAGATTCCACTTCTTATAAACACTATATCTTTCTAAAAGATATTTTATCTCAAAATCCCCCAAAAATTCACCCAAAATTCGATAAAATCTTGTACTATATGATTCTCTCCTGTATAGTTCGTTAGTTCTACTTGTCAGCACTAAGTTCCCTAAAACAATAGATTCCACTTCTTATAAACACTATACCTATACATTTTCCCCTACTACAAATACCTCAACAAATAAAGAAAAATTGTAACTAAGAACCTCCTATACCTACCCTAGTCCCCAATCCCTAATCCCTACCATAACTAGATTCCATAGATTCCATAGATTCCTTTCCCTTTAAACACCCTACCAATCTAAAGAATATTTATCCCTAAAACCTCATGGAATAAGCCTGAAAACCTCTAATATAATATATTATATGATATTTATCCCACCTGTATCTATACGCCCTAATTTGACAAACAAAATGGCCTCCCACCAAGTGGGAGTCTTCCTCAGGGACCTGTCTCCCCTAACCTCTCCTCTATATAGTATACAACATACATACTATATACCACCTAATACCCTCCATAACTAAAACTAAATACATTGTTAGTGAAAACTTAAACTCCAGAGGGCATCCACGCAGTGGTTACCAGTGGTTTCCGCTTCCTGTCAGGCTGCTATCCTGCCGAGCCAGTTATCGATAGGCAAGCCCTATCTCCTGCCAGGATATTCAATGTTTCATATGCTAAACTCTCTGTTTCATCGTAAATTGTGTTTAAATTGCAAATTGGTGGACAACGTTGCTCTCTCCAGTCGCCAGTTGACAAAAACCGAAACCGAATTCAAAACTGGCAGCAGGAATGATAACAACGGCCACAGACTTGCAACAATCGTACAAACACAATGCTACACTACTACACTATATATGTATATCCGGTAGTATCGTATGAATACCACATATCCTATCCCTCCTCCTGCACTGACTTCTCCCCCCCCTCACAGTATCCCCTCGTGTCGTTGCCAATTTCTGGTCTCGTTCTCATATTTGTAAATATTTGCATTTTTACGCTTGTCGCCCACTCGAGCGTGTGCAATCGAATTGCAATTGCACAAGCACACACTCAAAAGCACTGCAAACAATTGGGGGGTAGTCTTGAAATACTTCCATAAAATAAATGCATGTGGTTTTTAGCTAAAAGATGGCTTTAAGACTCATCTAGATCTGCTTTCAGTACTGGCTTTAAGTAATTCTTTGAATACATATAGCAATAAGCCATTTTAAGCACGATTTATCGATAAAAGGTTGAACGCACCTACATATATCGAAGCTGGGCCATCACTAAGTAGAAGAATAAATCACTCTAGAGGGCTGTCCTAGTAGGTGACGAACTACGTCGTGCAGTTAGCTAATTATTTTCCCTATTTTTACACTCCCAGTATTAGCTATTATGATTTAAATAAATATTTAAGCTTTTATATACATAAATTAGCATCTTTATAAGAACTCCCTATTTCTATAACTATATATGTTAACTATACTATATAGTATATAGTTATAATATTCTTTATATAAAACAAAACAGACATTCTTCTAAAATTTATATTATTCTCTTTTGGAAACATGTTTCAGTTCAATTTTAGAGAAAATATCATACATAATATAGGTACTATATCATTTTTAAAGATCTTTAAACCTCTAATATAATAATTTTATTATTTTGTAATGCCATTTCAAGAAGAAAATAATATTTAATAGCACAATATCATTTTTTTAGGATCTAGAAACTTCCAAGATAAACAAAAAATACTTTTTTCTTTACAAAAAATACTGAAAAATACTAAAGCCCCTTGGGTTTTAAAGAATAAGTTCCCTTTTGGGTTCTTTAGACCTTTGAGAAGAAAAAGACAGTGACGAAACACTCTAAAGCTAAAATCCTAAAAATACTAATAAACTAAGCTAAAATACAGTTTTTTCATAACCCCCTACTTTTTCTAGCAGTGCACCCTTGTATCATTGTGTGTGTAATGGTGTGCGAACAAGATATCCTTTCGCTTGCAGCACCACTCCCTACACCTCCTCCCCAGGATGGAAACAGGACAGTGGCAAGAGGTTTGACCAACATTTAAATGAGGCAAACACACAAAAAAAAGCTGGTCCTGGCAGGGGGCTTTGGCTTGTACAGCAAATAAAAGGGGGATAGGGGGGGGTGGGTGGGGGTGGGGGAATCACACCTCAACACACACAAAACACTGAATAAAATGCAGCATTTTATTTAACAACAACATCAGGACACATTCCATGCTGGAACAACAATTAATTTGTAATTTCATTTCGTTTCATTTGGATGCTACTCCCCCCCTACCAGCCTATAGCCTATATCCCTTCCTATTTTTTTGGTCGTATAGCTTGTCTTTTTGGTGGTAGAATTTAATGAAATTCTCATGGCTAATGCTATGGGGTTTCATTTGGTCAAATATTTGCATTCTGCTTTAATTAGTCGCCATAATGTTGCCCCAACGAGCCTAATAATAATTCGCATATAGTCTCTAATTTGTGCTAATGAAGCAGTTTTTGCTCTCGAAGGCTAATACATGTCGGATTAGATGACATATTCCACAAAATTTTTATTTCAAAGGGTTAGGATCAGCAGCAGGTACAATATATCATCGGAAAAAGACTTTTAGCATTTTTTTAAAAAATTTGTTTAGTGACGAAAGAGCTCTGAGTACTAGTATTAGTTTATGGAATAAATATTATTGAATAAATAAGAGTAGTCCCGGATATCATATATCATCTCAAGGGAAGTCTTTTCATTTTTTGATGATTTTGTTCAGTGACGAAAGATCTGTGCCAATATACAATCAATTACGACAGACCATTGCTTATTAAGCAATTATATTAGTGTTTCTTTAAAAGGATAAGAATTAGAACCTGCTGGTATATTTTATCTCAAAGAATATCTTGCAATTTTCTTAATAATTTATTCAGTGACGAAAGATTGCCACTTATAAAGCAATCAGTGATGAAATATATGTGCTTATAAAGCAATAACATTATTATTGTTACAATCAAGACTTTGTAGGATATATCCTTTCAATAAAAGTCTAGCCTTTTTTGATAAATTTTTTCAGTGACGAAAGAACTTCACTAATAAAACCATCACAGAAGTTTTTCTCGCAAAAAATTCAAACTAATACCAGGTACTAGATACCATCTCAAATAAAGTCTTCCAATTTTAAGTAAAATTTGTTCAGTGACGAAAGAACTTCACTAATAAAACCATCTCAATAGTGTTTCTACCAATAATTTCAAATTAAGACCCTGAAGAATATATCATCTTGAAGAAAGTTTTCCAATTTCATGTTCATTTTGTTCAGTGACGAAAGAACTTTGCTAAATATTCGATTTATTCAGTGACGAAGGAGCTCTGCTTATAAAGCCATCATACTAGTGTTTCCATAAAGACAGCTAATGTTAGTGCCCCATTGAAATGCCCCCCTTCCGACACCCCGCCCTGCAGGATCCTGGTGTCTGACCCCCCAGGGGCGTCTGTTGGGGCCAAAAGGGGGGCAACAAAAGACAAACAAAGCTCTCGCCTCGCTGAAAACAGTTCAATTGAAGTCACCAGTTCGTGCCGCCAATACCAAAGCCACTTTCCCAAGGCGACCAAGGACATTGTGTCAAAACAGGACATGGCCAGGCAGCACGACTCCTGCATCCTGAATCCTGCATCCTGGTTGGCAAATGATGTGAAAACTCATTCAAATTCAAAGGGAAATGCACCAATTAGCGATGATTTTAAAAGTTTAGTATTTTTTTGGTATTATTTTTGGTATTTCTTTAGTGAAAATTTCTAAAATTTCCTTAATTTTTCTTGAATTTAATCCTACGACTTCTTTTATTTGTTTCATGGTTGGGTTTTTGGAAGCCCACCAGGTTGTGGGAGTTGCAAGTTGCAGGGTTGCCGAGTTGCTGGTTTCTGGCCGCTGATGTTGCTGTAATGCCGCAAGCTTATGGGGCTTTAGTGGCGCTTATCACATGCCACCAGGAAAAGCCAACGCCGAGTCCCAGCCAAAGGCCAACAGCATCCAAAATTCAGGATGCAAAATGCATATGCGAAAACATTGCCCAAAACAGCAACTTGTTTTCTATATATCTATATATTTTTCTTTTTTTTTTTGGTATTTTCCATGCCCGTGTGGCCCAAAAAACAAAGTCAAAGGGGCAACTATTTCGCTGAAACCGCAAATTGGTTTTGGGGTTAAGGGGGGGTGCTCATCCAAAGAAAAAAAGAATTCATCAATGGATCGTTGCTTCATTAATACATCAAGGTCCTTGGTCCTAATCTAAGGACTAAGGACCCACGCCGGCACTGAATTTTCCATTTCCCTCGCTTTTCCTTTTAAACGGAAACTTGTAAACACAACGCGCTAATTATTTTTCGGCATACCAGTCATGGCACTCCCCCCTCCCTCCTTGCGAATCCTTGCGCATCCTTTCGACCAAAAGTTTATCCTTATGAAGCCAGACAGACATTTTAATTTCAGCCCAGCCAGCCATCTATGGCTTGCAAATTAGCCAAAAATTCCCAATATATTTTTATTAAAAATTATAAAAAATTATTAAATTTAATTTAGTATTTAAAAAACATCCCTAAAAAAAATCCCTAACTATTAAGACCTCTAGTTCAAAACTCATCTTTATCTTATGAAGTGTTTTGGCCGCGATTCTAGCCCCAAAACTCATAACTGGCCAAGAAAAAAAATACTTCCCCCCCTTATTGGGTTTATTTAGGTTTCTATTTTTGGCCCTCTTTTTTTGGCTTACTATTTTGGACCAAAAGAGACAACGTTCTCAAGACATTAGCCGGCAAGACCCACACACACACACAGTGCCTCCTGCCTCCTGCCATTTGCCATTTCCGCTTCCGCTGCACGTACGTGGCACTTGGCCTAACTACTTGCTACACAGATAGACCGTTTTGGGGGGTCGAGGGGTCACGCCCACGACAATGCACAGAGAGAAATCAGAAAAGAAAATTTTTAAATTTACAAAAAAATGAGAAAATTAAACTATAAGGAAGTTTTTTTTTTAATTTTCTCGATCTTTTTTATATATTTTTTTTGAAATAAATTATTTTTTTCAGTGCATGTCTAGTATTTTTTAGTCTTTTGCCTTTGCTGTTACTCTGGTTTTTGTTGTTGTTGTTGTTGTCAGCTCGTTTTTGGCCTGGCACTTATTGTAGTTAAGTTTTATGCCGCACATTTTCTTCCGCTTTGCGTGTTGCACGTACTCCTTCCTGCCCCCCCGCTACCCCGCTCCCACTCTTGCACCTCGTTTGTGGTCTTGTGCCCCATAAGCCCTACCATCCCCCCTCTACTATAGTCGCTTTGCACTTAATTCCATTTTCACTTTCTTTAATGATGCTCAATTTTTTGCATCATTAATCTTAAGCGATTTCCAGCTTTGCCGTTGACTGACGTAGCGTCTCAGCGGGCCACGCCCCCTCCCCCCGCCCTCTTGCTGGTCTCATCTGTTGGCCCTAATAAGTATGCTACAAAATTTGTAATTACAGTTTCCAGCTAATTGCCAGCGAAAATAATATTTATATAACCAAGGTTATGGATATTTTTTAAGGGATTTTCAAGGGATGGATTTTCAAAGGATGCTAGTTAGTTGTTTACTATTTTTAGTATTTATACTTAATATTTTCAATTTAAGAAATGCTTAAAATTTATTTAAAAACATTCTTAATTGAATATTTATTTTAATAATCTTCAAGTCACTAATCTTATCTTCAAATAATCTTCAAATAATCTTCAAGTCACTAAGAAAAACAATTTTTAGAGGTAAGAAAATGGGAATCTTTTCTTGAAAATTATTTACTTGATTTTAGGAAAATTCCTTATGTTTTTCTTAATGTTTTCCTACACTGAAAAAGGGGATATACCTACTCGTCAAATACATTTAATTACCTTCTAGTCCCCCCTATTCCTTCCTGAATATATCTCTTTATAAATCAAGAACTAAAAGACAAAAAAAACTTGAAGAATTATCCCCTAAGATATATATTTTCTTTTCTAGACAATTTCATAAATCAAAATCTCAAGTCTTTGGGAAAATATTCAATTAAATTACTTGGCAATTTTTCAAACACTTGCCTTCCAAACACAAAAATTTATTCAATTTCAAGCTGCAACCTCTTTTCTTGAATTTTTCTGTCAACTCATTCAATTCGAAGCGATTGCGATTTATTTTCGATTTTATTTTAATTTTTTTTTTCATTTTTCTATTCTAGGCTGGGGGGAGCTCCAGCCTTGATTGATGAACCCGTCGATTATTAAAGGCCACACTTTGATGCGGTCATGACTCGATGGAGTCGATTGGTACTTGAAATTGATTTGATTGCCCCCCCTCCTCCCCCTCCTCCCTCTCCTCTGGTATATATTGGTTTACTATTTTCTAGGGGGGGGGAGTTGCCCCTTTATTTTTTTTGCTGCCAGAACTTGCATTGTTGATGCTCGCATTTTATTTCATACAATATTTCCTTCCAACTCCTTGTCTCTCTCTTGTTTTTTGGTTTTTTTTTTAACAACTTTTGTGCTTTTGCTACTGCTGTGTTTTTATTTGAAGTTTGCAATAAAATAAAAGCCACAAAAGACCCCAGACGCCACATGAAGCCAGGGGGGATTACCAGGGAGGGAAGGGGGCCAGAGAACTCGGACCAGGACCAGGACACGGACATGGACATGGACCAGGGCCCTTGGCCACAGACACGGAACGCGCAACTATAAAGCAAAAAACCTCATTCATATAATTTATGTGTGGCCCCAAAGGGATGGGCGCGTGATTCGTGACTGTCAGGATAACCCCAAAAAAAAGGGGGGAAAATATAAAAAAATATATAAATATATATACTATATAAAAGCTATATTAATAAAATATATGAGGAAATAAAACTGTATATATGTACTATATAGAAAAATACCTAGTTATTGAACACAAAGTCTGTAAAAGAGGTTCAGATTAAAGATATAGCTATATATAGCTTCTATCTTTCTTAAATATGGACCTGATTTTATCCACAAATGCCATTTATATTATTATCCATCTTTAAGTTAAATATATTACAAATATCTATCACAAAAATTGTCCTTTTTTCTATCTAACAAGTACGTATATAATCGCTCTAATAATACTCCAAACGATAGTAACCATAGATAGTTTTTTTTAAGGAAAATCCCCTATAAAGATAGGCACTAAACAAGTCCAACTTCCCATTAAAAAACTACCTCTATAATCCCCCTGGTAATACCCAAACGATGGTTATATTTAAACCCAAAAAAAAACTATATAGGAATATATTTTATTCCTTCAATAAAAACCTAGCTTTTAAACCTAAAATGCCCTATAACGAAAGGCACAAAAAACCCCTACTCCCCTTTAAAAAACTACCTCCATAATACCCCCAATAATACCCAAACGATAGTTACATCCAACTACTACTATAACTATCCCCTTGAAATAAAAATCGACGAGCCAGAGCTCTTTCTGTTACTTCTGCTGGTTGCATTTTATTTTACAATTTCGTTTCGTCCACGCTTGAATTTATGAATTTCGACTCGCTGCCATTTCTTACCGATCCCCCTAAGCCCCTACGCCACTGCCCCCCATCCATTGTTGGCCCCGCACATATGCGGTTTTATATATTGACACTTAAAATTTATGGGACTTAAAAATCTACAAAACGCTGCCACGTTTTGTCCTGCAAAGTTGGTTTAGAGCTCTCAGCTCTCAGGGTGCAGTGGGTGGTGGGGTGGTGTGGTGCAGTGGCTCACTGGCTCAGTGGTTTTGGCCTCGTGACAAAAGCTTGGCACGCCTTTTGTCCCAAAAAATTTCGAGGCCAAGGGGAAATGTTCCAGGGATTTTTCCCATTTTTTTTTTCGCAAAGGACAGTCAAGGCGGTGAAAAGTCACTGACAACATGGCACAAAAAAAAGGAAAAAAAGAAAAGGTGGCAGCACGAGTGTGTGTGGCGGAAAGTGGAAAAAACTAAGCAGCAAATCGTGTGTGAAATTAACAGGCTTCCCACTACCAGGGTTGTCGCTCTTAGGCAACTATGTATAGATGTATGTAGGGGCTTATAGGGGAGTTCTTTTAACCTCAGAGACCCTGAAGAGAGTAGGGACTTCAAGTACTAAACAAATCTGGCAGTACATTAATTATTTTAAAAATATTAACAGGGTTGCCAAGTCTGTATTTAAAGCAGGGAATATTTATTAAAAAAGAAAATAATTTATGAAACGAGATATAGCCTTTCAAGAAGAGAAAATCAATATATAATAGCAATTGTTATGCCAAACAGGGTTGCCAAGTCAATATATAAAGCAGGAACATTTTATATATTACTTGAATTGAATTTCATTTGGATTAATAAATAAAATGAATAAATCCATCAAGAATATTTAATTTCAATAGAAATTCAAAACCTTACAGGGTTGCCAAGACAATAATGAAAGCAAATTTTATTAAAGAGAATTATAACAAAAAATAAACTCTCCAAAAGTGTTCTAATATTCTAATCAGCCATTTTAAAAACTCTACCAAAACCCACCAGTATTGCCAGCTTGAATTTTTAAAGAAAAAGAAGAAGAAGAGAGACTCTTTGGGTCTCTTTGAAAAGTTGCCCTGCTAATTAAATATAGCTTAAAGTCTATCAAAAATAAATTAATCATTTAACAACCGCAAATTGCCAGAAACTGTGGCTCGCCGGGTGTGGTGTGGGAATGTGGGCTGGCAACTCTGTGTGGTTGCCACGGTGGCAGCCGAAAAAAACAAAAAAAAAAGTCCAACAAAAAGTAGCAAAGCCAAAAAGCCAAAGCCGATGCCGAAGGCACTTTCTATTTCATTTTCATTGCTGATTTCATTCAGTTAATCAGCTTATTGAACTTGAGGTTCAATGCCTCCTCAATGGCAGCGCCTCCAATATCCTAGCTGGGGGTATCCTCTAGACCACCACCACCCTCCCTTCCCCCCTTTCGTATATTGGAAACGAAAAGTTGGCATTTGGGGATTTGGTTTTTAAGCAGTTGCAGCTGCTGCTACATAGAGAGAGAGAGAGAGAGGGATTCCAGAGAATCAAATTCAATTTGCCAGAAGAGCCAAGCCAGCTGTGGCAACTCTGGCCCCGGTCGGTCATCAGCTCTCTCACAGATTTCAATTAATTACGCAATGAGCTGCAGGTTTATTTTTCGCTTGGCCAGCTAATCCAGTTTACTCCCCAAAGTAATGGTTATAAATTGACCTTGTTGCTTCCTGATTTCCAATCAAATGGTTGAGAATTGGAGGAGTATTTTGGTTTATAAAAGGGGTTTTAAGGGGGTATTTTTAATATTTTTAACTTGTATTAGTTAATAAAGGTTGAGAGAGTCTTTAAAATATTTTTAAGAGGTTTAAAATAAATTAATTTTACTATTTCTAGTCCTAATTTGAAATAGTTTCTTTTAAAAAAAAGGGCTTTGGAGGCTATATTCATTATTCTGATTTTCTTATTAAATGTTGGACCTTTTTCAGGGGGTTTTCATGGGGTTTTCATGGGTCTTTCTGGGTATTTTCATGGGATTTTTTTAATACTCTTACCTTGTTCACAGTCTGGGTTTTTCTGGGTCTGGGTTCTGAGTCTAGGTTTTCAAAACTTTCAAATTTTTTGAAAAATAATGACATTTAAGATTCTGGGCCTTTTGCTTCTGGATCTTTTTTTCCTAACATTCTCTTATATATTTCTCTTATCTTTTTAATATTTTTGAGCTTCTTTTCTTTTTAGTTTCAAGGATGTTTCAAGGGTCAAAGGTGATTCACAAAGGAATTTAAGGTTTAAATAATTTTACCTACTAATTTTTAATTTTTAAATAGTTTTTTAAAAATTTTAAAGCTTGTTTCGAGTTTCAAAACATTAAATATTTTAAAAATCATTTACTTTAATATTTCTAAGCAAAAACTTTAAATATTTCTAGAACTCTTGATTGAATTTTAAACTTTACTTTACTTTATTTTCTCTTTCCCTATTTGTTCTCAGTGTATTTTTGTTAGAACGTGTGTAGCTAGGGGCAAGTGGGGGGATGTGAATACTTGGAAAAGGATTATCACTCACCTGAGAGGGCTGAGTGGACAGCAAGTCGAAGGACTCCTCATGTTGCTGCTGCTGCTGTGGCACTGTTGTTAGTTGTTGTTGTTGTTGTTCCTTGTGTTGTTGTTGTTGTTCCTTGTGTTTTTGTTGGTGCTGTTGTTGTTGGAATTGCTGTTGATAGTGCTGCTGTTGTTGGTATTCATATTGCTGTTGCATTTGATATTGCAATTGCTGATACTTCAAGTGTTGTTGTTGTTGTGCTGCTTGTTGTTGTTGTTGTTGGCCATGCACTAGAGAAGAGCAATAGAGAACGATTGCCAGCAATTGGATCGCATTGGCAACTCTGCGTGCTGTTTTATTTATTGCTGACGACGGCATGTTGCCCGCCCACCGCCGAACCGCCTCCTCTCTCGCTCTCTATAGATATATCCTGTATATCCTTTATAGAAATACTATATATATATGTGTGTATATCCTCTATATAGTGCCTTGCTCTGGTTTTGTTCAGACTCCTTTTTATCCTTTTTTTTTGGTCTATTTGCTGCTGCTACCAGTTGCAAGTTTTTCGTCCTCCACGTCCACCACTGCAAGAAAAACATTTTCGTATAAAAATAAAAAAATAAAAAAAAAAACCCCAGTCCAGAGATAAATTCAACTTGTTCTCAAGTGTCAGATATGTATGTATGTATGTGTGTGTGTGCTTTTTTGGCAACAAAAATATACAGAAATTCGGCAAATAGTTTGTTTATTGCTTGCCACTCGATATAAAGCCGAGACTCGCACATTTTCCGGCATTTTCTTTCCGCAACTTCCTCAAAAAGCAATTTCAACTTCCCAAAAATAAAGGTGTAAACTAAAATTGCCCAAAAAGGGAATCTGCGAAGCTTAATGTTTTCGGTCTTTAGACTGTGAGAGAGAGTCTACAAATATTAGAAGGGGTTTCACTTTTTTGGGGGAATATTTATACAAAATACTGTATATATATATCTATAGGTGATCTTTAATTAAAATATGTATATTTTATAAAATTTTTCTCATTAATTCAGTAAGGATTGGCGAAGATATACATAAAAGACGCTTTAAAAGATTTTTGGTTACCTTTCACATAAAAGTTGCATAAAAATCTTTACAAATCGTATTTTTTATAGATGTATCGATATTTTTAGAGGAGCTTTCTTTTGAAAAAGATAGGGATTCAATATATGACATCTTCTATACCTTCTATCTTCTATACCTTACCAATTCTTAACCGATTCTTGAGAAAAATATATTTATTTATTAAGATACTTCAATAAACCTCATATATAACCTGAAAATATTGCTATCGATAGATTTCAGAATTTTTATAGAGATTTTCCTTTGTAAAAATATAAGTTTTTTAATATATAGCACCTTCCTATATGGATATCTTTGCCGTCACTTATTTAAATCTTAAAAAAAATGGTTTTAAGTATAGATATGTTAATTTCCTATCAACAAAAATATTAAAACCTTTAAAAACCAATCTTTTTTTTTAATTTTTGAGATCTTTTATGGGAAATCTCCTTGAAAAAATACTGTTTGTGGTATTCTCCAGTTTTGTATGTCTATATCTTCGTCAACTTTACAGGAATTCTTATGGAAATTGGCTTAAAAGACTTCTGATGAGACTTTCTACAAGACTTTTTCATCCAAATCTTGAAACAAAAGCTTATATTAGCAATTATTTTAACGATAGGTATCGATTTATATGAATGAATGAATTTTTAAACATATATTAAATAATTTAAGAAGTCTAATTTAAGAAATATCTTTCAAACAAACCAAAAGCCTTGCCACTTTTCACAAAAAGTCATCCAGACTTCAAGACTTGAAATGGAAATTCTTTAAACTTTCCCTTTTTCTCGCAAAACTGTACAAATTATTAAAAAAAACCAACATATGTTTCAGCAAAAGGTAATGGAATTTTTAAGCAAAAAATACTATATATTTGAAGAAGAGGAAGGGAGAGAGATGAAAGTAAGGCACAAGAGAGGGCTAAGAAAGGCAAAAATATGTTGGAAAAGTAGTGGAATGTATCATTTAAATATTCCATGGAAATAATTGTTGCCACAAATGGAAATAAGAAACGGAAAATGGAAAATGGAAATGGAAAATGGAAGCTGGAAACGCACAAAAACAAATAATCATAAAAATGCACAATTAAAAACAAAAGAAAATGCCAAATAATGAGTGCAATCTCATCGTCTCTGCGTGCAAAAATCAAAAATATAATTTTCAATAATTAATGCAGAAGAAGAAGAAAAACGTAAAGAAAAAAAAAACAATTAAATTTTACTTCTTATTTTCTTTCAATTTCAATTTCACTTTTCAATTAAATTCCAAAAGAAAAGGCAATAAAATGATCAAAACAAATGCAAGATAATCATTTTTTAATAATGAGGATGAGCTTTTTTTTCTCTCTTTCTATTGTTGGTGCTATTTCTGCTTCTTTCTTTTGTTTTGATTGTTTTTTTTTAAATTTTTGAATATCTATGCTCTTTGATTTTTTTCTTAACAAGTTTTAACTTGTCTGCTTTTTTTCTCTCTCTTTCTTAAGATCTCTCCTTCTTCTTCGTATAATCATTATTTTCAATAACATAACTGTTAAAAAGGGGGAGCCCGAGAAAGAGGACATAAAGATAAGAGGCTGGGGAATGGAGCAAAGTTTTACGGTTAATAGGAAAAAGGCATAGCTACACGAGGGAAAAGTAGATTAAATAGCCCTAGCTACACTTTCTTATATTATTTTATAATCTTTTAACTTTTATACGACTCTAACTCTTTTATTCTTAAAATCTTCTACTATTTTAATATTTTATTGTTTTATTCTTTTACTCTTTTAACTCTTTTACCCTTTTCTTCTTTTATTTCACTATTTTTTTTATATATTTACTCTATTATTTCTTTTATTTCCCGTTATAACCCTTGAATCTCATCCTGGAATGGCCCATAACTGCCCTGCCTGCGTTAACAAACTTGTTGTTTCTGTTATTTCCGCTTCTGCCTCCCCACCTCTCCCCCTTTTTTCTTTATTTCCGCCGCCATTTTCCCGCCCCTCATCCCCCCCTCCCCCCTCTTGTGGGGCGTCAATGATAGCGCGAATGATACTTTGTGTACACACTTCATTTGCACAAGTGTCCGGCCAACCAGGCGTGCAATGATCATTGCAGTTGCATGTCCTGTTTCTGTTGCAGTTGCAGTTTCCAGTTAAGGGCCAACACTGCGTATACGCAACATCATGCCGTTGGCCCTTTTTTTCACCCTCCCCACCCCCCTGTCGGTCAATAATCATCGTTATTATGCCAATCAACGTTCAGATGATTCATAAAAAATAATGCCAATCGACGGGGTTTTTCAGTAATCCGCGAAAGAACAAAAAACGGGTAAACATCAGAAATGGGCTTAAACAGGACACGATGTTTTTTCAAGTGTATGCTTGGAAAAACTCTGCAGATTGATGGCAAATATTAAATATAATTACGGACTAAAAAATAGGGCACTGAAATTGTAGTTATAGTAGGAAAATGTAGGGGTTTTATTAATTTAAGAATAATAGGTGGAAAATACTAGTTTAAGAAATGAAAATAAATATAATAATAAATGGTAATAATTACCAGAAAATAATAGAAAATATAAGAAAAATAATAAAACTTTAAAGGGTTGGGAACAATTAAAAAAAAGAAAGAAAAAGAAAAAAAAAATAGATGTTAGAAAACCTAACCCTCCTAAAGGAAAAGAGGTTAGAAAAGAATTTCTAATTACAGTGTGAAATATGATGTATTATAAGGGTTAAATAAAAAAAATAATTATTAAAAAATCACACTCATTTTAAGCTTTAATCATAATTAAAATAAAATAAAAATTTAATAAATAAATTAATGAATAATAAATAAATGAATAAATAGTAAACTATATACATAGATGTATGCATATACTTTACTAGATATTCAGATAGATAGTAGCAACGTATGTAGATATTATTTATGTAGATATATAGATATGTAGATAAATAGTGTCAACTACCTTCAATATTACCTTTAAAACCACCTCTAATATGCTTACTATTTAATAGCATTAAAAAAGACCAAATTTTCATCAAAACTAATACTTCCACCACCTATTTTCATTGAGTGTAACTTTTTCAAAGCCAAAAACCAAATCCGGCAGTTAAAGCTCTTCTTCTTTCGTGTTTATTGGCCCTCTCGTAAAATTGATAAACAATAAATGGGATATTGATGTGCTGCCTCCCTCTCCCCCCCACTCTCCCCTTCCTTTGTGGCCCAAAAGTGACGTCAGGCCTTCGCATAAAGCACTTTAATGGGCCACCCCAAAAAAACTCCGCCAGAACCAAATCCAATGGCGTCAACTGGCTTTTTAATGCCCGGCCAGCTACCAAAGAAAAAAAAAAAATACCCAAAAACGAGCATAAAACTGCAAGCCGAGTGTAAAATTTATGATAAAAACGTGCGGCACTGATAAGAGTGACCAGGGTGGGCGGCAGTAGAGGCGTGGCCAGGCAAATGAAATGGCCAGACGAACCAGGGCCACCCTGATGCTTGTTACCGTAATGGCTCTTCTTCTTTTTCGCTCTTCTAGTTTTCTTTCAAGTCCGTTTTGTTGGTTAGATTTGGGCCTACCCACGGCATGCACTATTTCCCCTTTTGTAACCACCATTTTATGCACTTTTCGGTAATAAAATACGCTTTTTAAAGCAATTTAAACTCACATGTTGTTCCGTTAGCTGCCAAGTAACTGTTTCACGTGCGCACCAAAATTAAACACGTGTACACCCGCGCACTGACAAACTGGAACTAGAAACTTTTCATTGATCTCTTGAGCGCGGCGGCGCAGCGGCGCAGCAGCCGATTCTAATGAGAGGCTCACTGGAGGGAGAGAGTGAGCGCCATTTCTGAGCGTATGGCAGGCGAGCCTGACAGGAGAGGGGGGGAGGGGGAGTGGAGCGAGTGAAAATGCACGTGCACTGATATTCTGGAACTAGGAGCTTTCCATTGATCTGGCCATCTCTCCAGCTCAGTGGCCCAGGAGCGGATTTTAAGGAGAGGGAGGGAGTTAGCGCCATTTCTGAGCGTATGGCAGGCGAGCCTGACAGGGAAGGGGGAGGGGGAGTGGAGAGAGTGAAAATGCACGTGCACTGATATTCTGGAACTAGGAGCTTTCCATTGATCTCTCCAGCTCAGTGGCCGAGGAGCTGATTTTAAGGAGAGGGGGGAGGGAGGGAGGGAGAGTGGGAGTGCCAGTTCTTAGATTATGGCAGGCGAGCTTAACAGGGGAGGGGAAGGGGAAGTGGTAAACGGAGATATTATAATTACACGTGCACTGATATACTGGAACTTTGAGCTTAAGGAGAGGCTTTCTGGAGAGAGAGAGGGCGTGCAATTTCTCAGCTTACTGCAGCCGCTCCTGAAGGGGAGAGAGAAGGAGAGAGAGAGAGTCAAATAACACGCAGGTGGGAGAACTTTTTTTCACTCCACCTTTCTATCCATTTATGGCTCTTCTCCAGTGCTTGTCAAACTTTCACTTGCTCGAGGTTTGATTTTCTTTATTGTTTTTATTAAAATTAATGTCTTATTTGGTATAAAAATAAATAAAAAATCTATTTAAATCACTTAATTAGCAAAGAAAAACTTTAAAGTCCAGCTTCCGGCAAAAAAAACTACAGAAAATGGGGAACTCGGATAAAGTAAAAACCGGAAGCCAAGAAGAAGAAGAGCAGCAACAACAGAAAGAGCAGGAAGAGGATGTGGAATAAGCAGAGTCTCGACTTTAGAGCCCCAGGTGGCGCCAATTGGCCTTTTCCACGGCCAATTCCAATCAGTTTTTTTTGTCTCCACCTCTGCCACCCCCCTTCCCCCTTTTCCAAAAACACACACAGTGGGGGGAGTGACGGGGAGTGGTGTTGAAAAACGCCAAAAGTTTTCGATTCTTTGTGCAGCATACTTTCGGGGGGCTGAAGGATCCAGGAGGGATTCAAGGATTTGCAGCAGGTTATCGAGGGTACGGCAACCGGTACGGCCGGAGGCCAAAACTGCATTGCTGTTTTGATTAAAAGCATCCGGCCTTTGAAATCACCAGCTGCTGCCACTATGTATGGTGTG
Source organism: Drosophila bipectinata (assembly GCF_030179905.1). Taxonomy (NCBI): domain Eukaryota; kingdom Metazoa; phylum Arthropoda; class Insecta; order Diptera; family Drosophilidae; genus Drosophila; species Drosophila bipectinata. The sequence continues at coordinate 602,360 of NC_091734.1, read as the reverse complement.
TGTGTGTATGGGGGAGGTGGGAGTGTGTTCTGCATGTGTGTCTAATTTGATTTGCATTCCAACAAATTTCGATCTCACACCGTTCCTGGCCATTGGCTATTTGGCACAAAGTGCGCCGAGCTTAACTCCTGTCCGCCACTCAAATTGCGCCCTGCGGAGCACGTGGCTGCATTGAGAGAAATGGTACAAAATATAATAACTTTTAGGTTATAAATTAAAAAGAAAACTGCTCACAATACATACAATAGAGGAGGTTTTATTGGCGGAAGAGGAGATTCGATAGTATATATACAAGCAACTTTAAGAATATATGTACATATGTACATTTTCTGATATGACTTAGGTCCATGGCTATATCTCCATCAATCCGCGATTCTCAAAAGGATAACCTTCAACGACTTCTACATTTATTCTCCAGCATCTTTCATCAAAACCCCGTCACAAAATATTTTTTCGATTTTTTTCCAATTTTTGTGGGGGGTCCCCTTCAAAATAAGCGATTTTCGTATATGGCCCAGGTCCATGGCTATATCTCGGCCAATTCTCATCCGATTCTTAAAAGGAATACATCAAACGTTTTGTGGATCGTTTCCCCGTCATTCTGCATCAAAATCCCATCACAAAATATTTTTTCGATTTGTTTCCCAATTTTTGTGGGGGGTCCCCTTCAAAATGAGAGATTTTCCTATATGGCTCACATCCATGGCTATATATCGGCCAATTCTTATCCGATTCTCAAAAGGAATACATCAAACGATTTGTGGATCGATTCTCCGTCATTCTGCATCAAAATACCATCACAAAATATTTTTTCGATTTTTTTCCAATTTTTGTGGGGGGTCCCCTTCAAAATGAGAGATTTTCCTCCATGGCCCAGGTCCATGGCTATATCTCGGCCAATTCTTATCCGATTCTTGCAAGGAATACCTCAATCGATTTGTGGATCGATTCTCCGTCAATCTGCATCAAAATACCATCACAAAATATTTTTTAGATTTTTTTCCAATTTTTGTGGGGGGTCCCCTTCAAAATGAGCGATTTTCCTCCATGGCCCAGGTCCATGGCTATATCTCGGCCAATTCTTATCCGATTCTTGCAAGGAATACCTCAAACGATTTGTGGATCGTTTCCCCGTCATTCTGCATCAAAATCCCATCACAAAATATTTTTTCGATTTGTTTCCCAATTTTTGTGGGGGGTCCCCTTCAAAATGAGAGATTTTCCTATATGGCTCACATCCATGGCTATATATCGGCCAATTCTTATCCGATTCTCAAAAGGAATACATCAAACGATTTGTGGATCGATTCTCCGTCATTCTGCATCAAAATACCATCACAAAATATTTTTTCGATTTTTTTCCAATTTTTGTGGGGGGTCCCCTTCAAAATGAGAGATTTTCCTCCATGGCCCAGGTCCATGGCTATATCTCGGCCAATTCTTATCCGATTCTTGCAAGGAATACCTCAATCGATTTGTGGATCGATTCTCCGTCAATCTGCATCAAAATACCATCACAAAATATTTTTTAGATTTTTTTCCAATTTTTGTGGGGGGTCCCCTTCAAAATGAGCGATTTTCCTCCATGGCCCAGGTCCATGGCTATATCTCGGCCAATTCTTATCCGATTCTTGCAAGGAATACCTCAAACGATTTGTGGATCGTTTC